>NW_025224999.1:0-137065 GCF_016746235.2 Drosophila teissieri
AATGTAATCGACTGTAATCGAATATAATCGAATACAAACGAATATAATCAAATATAATCGAATATAATCGAATATAATCGAATATATTTCCAATATAATCGAATATAATCCAATATAATCCAATATAATCGAATATAATCGAGAGTAATGTAATCGAATATAATCGACTGTAATCGAATATAATAGAATATAATCGAGAGTAATGTAATCGAATATAATCGACTGTAATCGAATATAATCGAATATAATCGAGAGTAATGTAATCGAATATAATCGACTGTAATCGACTGTAATCGAATATAATCGAATATAATCGAATATAATCGAATATAATCGACTGTAATCGAATATAATCGAATATAATCGAGGGTAAAGTAATCGAATATAATCGAAAAAAATAGAATATAATCGATTACAATCGAATATAATCGAATATAATCAATTAAAATCGAACATAATCGAATATAATCGAGTATAATCGAATATAATCGAATACAATCGAATATAATCGAATATAATCGAATATAATCGAATATAATCGAATATAATCGAATATAATCCAATATAATCCAATATAATCCAATATAATCCAATATAATCGAATATAATCGAATATAATCCAATATAATCCAATATAATCCAATATAATCCAATATAATCCAATATAATCGAATATAATCCAATATAATCGAATATAATCGAGAGTAATGTAATCGAATATAATCGACTGTAATCGAATATAATCGAATATAATCGAATATAATCGAGGGTAAAGTAATCGAATATAATCGAAAATAATAGAATATAATCGATTACAATCGAATATAATCAATTAAAATCGAATATAATCGAATATAATCGAATAAAATCGAATATAATCGAATATAATCGAATATAATCGAATATAATCGAATATAATCGAATATAATCGAATATAATCGAATATAATCGAATATAATCGTATATAATCGAATATAATCGAATATAATCGAATATAATCGAATATAATCGAATATAATCGAATATAATCGAATATAATCGAATATAATCGAGAGTAAAGTAATCGAATATAATCGAAAATAACAGAATATAATCGATTACAATCGAATATAATCGAATATTATCAAGTATAATCGAACTTAATCGAGAGTAATGTAATCAAATATAATCGAATATAATCGAGTACAATCGAATATAATCGAATATAATCGAGAGTAATGTAATCGACTGTAATCGAATATAATCGAATATAATCGAATATAATTGAATATAATCGAATAAAATTAAATAATATAAATTACAATCGAGTATAATCGAAGATAATCGAATATAATCGATTATTATCGAATATAATCAAATATATAATCGAATACAATCGATTACAATCGAGTATAATCGAATATAATCGATTATAATCGAATATAATCGAATATAATCGATTATAATCGAATATAATCGAATATAATCGAATACAATCGAATATAATCGAATATAATAGAATATAATAGAATATAATCGAATATAATCGAATATAATCGAGAGTAATGTAATCGACTGTAATCGAATATATTCGATTATATTCGAATATAATCGAATATAATCGAATATTATCGAGTATAATCGAATAAAATCGATTACAATCGAGTATAATCGAATATAATCGAATATAATCGATTATAATCGAATATAATCGAATACAATCGAATATAATCGAATATAATCGAATATAATCGAATATAATCGAATATAATCGAATATAATCGAATATAATCGAATATAATCGAATATAATCGAATATAATCGAATATAATCGAGTATAATCGAATATAATCGAGAGTAATGTAATCGACTGTAATCGATTGTATTCGATTATATTCGATTACAGTCGATTACATTACTCTCGATTATATTCGATTATATTCGATTATATTCTATTATATTCTATTATATTCGATTATATTCGATTGTATTCGATTATATTCGATTATATTCGATTATAATCGATTATATTCGATTATATTAGATTATAATCGATTATATTCGATTATATTCGATTATAATCGATTATATTCGATTAGATTCGATTATAATCGATTATATTCGATTATACTCGATTGTAATCGATTGTATTCGATTATATATTTGATTATATTCGATAATAATCAATTATATTCGATTATCTTCGATTATACTCGATTGTAATTTATATTATTTAATTTTATTCGATTATATTCAATTATATTCGATTATATTCGATTATATTCGATTATATTCGATTACAGTCGATTACATTACTCTCGATTACATTCGATTATATTCGATTGTACTCGATTATATTTGATTACATTACTCTCGATTAAGTTCGATTATACTTGATAATATTCGATTATATTCGATTGTAATCGATTATATTCTGTTATTTTCGATTATATTCGATTACTTTACTCTCGATTATATTCGATTATATTCGCTTATATTCGATTATATTCGATTATATTCGATTATATACGATTATATTCAATTATATTCGATTATAATCGATTATATTCGATTATATTCGATTTTATTCGATTATATTCGATTATATTCGATTTTAATTGATTATATACGATTGTAATCGATTATATTCTATTATTTTCGATTATATTCGATTACTTTACCCTCGATTATATTCGATTATTTTCGATTATATTCGATAACAGTCGATTATATTCGATTACATTACTCTCGATTATATTCGATTATATTGGATTATATTCGATTATATTGGATTATATTGGATTATATTGGATTATATTCGATTATATTCAATTATATTCGATTATATTCGATTATATTCGATTATATTCGATTATATTCGATTATATTCGATTATATTCGATTATATTCGATTATATTCGATTATATTCGATTATATTCGATTATATTCGATTATATTCGATTATATTCGATTGTATTCGATTATATTCGATTATACTCGATTATATTCGATTATGTTCGATTTTAATTGATTATATTCGATTGTAATCGATTATATTCTATTTTTTTCGATTATATTCGATTACTTTACCCTCGATTATATTCGATTATATTCGATTACAGTCGATTATATTCGATTATATTCGATTATATTCGATTACAGTCGATTACAGTCGATTATATTCGATTACATTACTCTCGATTATATTCGATTACAGTCGATTATATTCGATTACATTACTCTCGATTATATTCGATAATATTCGATTACAGTCGATTATATTCGATTACATTACTCTCGATTATATTCGATTATATTGGATTATATTGGATTATATTTGATTATATTCGATTGTATTCGATTATATTCGATTACAGTCGATTACATTACTCTCGATTATATTCAGTTATATTCGATTATATTCGATTGTATTCTATTATATTCGATTACAGTCGATTACATTACTCTCGATTATATTCGTTATACTCGATTATATTCGATTATATACGATTATACTCGATTATATTCGATTATATTCGATTGTATTCTATTATATTCGATTACAGTCGATTACATTACTCTCGATTATATTCGTTATATTCGATTATATTCGATTATATACGATTATACTCGATTATATTCGATTATATTCGATTGTATTCTATTATATTCGATTACAGTCGATTACATTACTCTCGATTATATTCAGTTATATTCGATTATATTCGATTGTATTCTATTATATTCGATTACAGTCGATTACATTACTCTCGATTATATTCGTTATACTCGATTATATTCGATTATATTCGATTATATTCGATTATATTCGATTATATTCGATTATATTCGATTATATTCGATTATATTCGATTATATTCGATTATAATCGATTATATTCGATTATATTCGATTTTATTCGATTATAATCGATTATATTCGATTATATTCGATTTTATTCGATTATATTCGATTATATTCGATTATATTCGATTTTAATTGATTATATACGATTGTAATCGATTATATTGTATTATTTTCGATTATATTCGATTACTTTACCCTCGATTATATTCGATTATATTCGATTATATTCGATTACAGTCGATTATATTCGATTACATTACTCTCGATTATATTCGATTATATTCGATTATATTCGATTATATTGGATTATATTCGATTATATTCGATTATATTCGATTATATTCGATTATATTCGATTATATTCGATTATATTCGATTATATTCGATTATATTCGATTATATTCGATTATATTCGATAATATTCAATTATATTCGATTATATTCGATTATATTCGATTATATTCGATTATATTCGATTGTAATCGATTTTATTCGATTATATTCGATTATATTCAATTATATTCTATTATATTCGATTATAATGGATTATATTCGATTATACTCGATTATATTTGATTATATTTGATTATATTCGATTATATTCGATTATATTCGATTATATTCGATTATATTCGATTATACTCGATTGTAATCGATTATATTCGATTACAGTCGATTACATTACTCTCGATTATATTCGATTATACTCGATTATATTCGAATATAATCGAATATAATCGAATATAATCGAATATAATCGAATATAATCGAATATAATCGAATATAATCGAATATAATCCAATATAATCCAATATAATCCAATATAATCCAATATAATCCAATATAATCCAATATAATCCAATATAATCCAATATAATCCAATATAATCGAATATAATCGAGAGTAATGTAATCGAATATAATCGACTGTAATCGAATATAATCGAAAATAATCGAATATAATCGAGGGTAAAGTAATCGAATATAATCGAAAATAATAGAATATAATCGATTACAATCGTATATAATCAATTAAAATCGAATATAATCGAATATAATCGAATAAAATCGAATATAATCGAATATAATCGATTATAATCGAATATAATCGAATATAATCGAATATAATCGAATATAATCGAATATAATCGACTATAATCGTATATAATCGAATATAATCGAATATAATTGAATATAATTGAATATAATCGTATATAATCGAATATAATCGAATATAATCGAATATAAGCGAATATAATCGAATATAATCGAGAGTAAAGTAATCGAATATAATCGAAAATAACAGAATACAATCGATTACAATCGAATATAATCGAATATTATCAAGTATAATCGAACTTAATCGAGAGTAATGTAATCAAATATAATCGAATATAATCGAGTACAATCGAATATAATCGAATATAATCGAGAGTAATGTAATCGACTGTAATCGAATATAATCGAATATAATCGAATATAATCGAATATAATCGAATATAATCGAATATAATCGAATAAAATTAAATAATATAAATTACAATCGAGTATAATCGAAGATAATCGAATATACTCGATTATTATCGAATATAATCAAATATATAATCGAATACAATCGATTACAATGGAGTATAATCGAATATAATCGAATATAATCGATTATAATCGAATATAATCGAATATAATCGAATACAATCGAATATAATCAAATATAATCGAATATAATAGAATATAATAGAATATAATCGAATATAATCGAGAGTAATGTAATCGACTGTAATCGAATATATTCGATTATATTCGAATATAATCGAATATTATCGAGTATAATCGAATAAAATCGATTACAATCGAGTATAATCGAATATAATCGAATATAATCGATTATAATCGAATATAATCGAATACAATCGAATATAATCGAATATAATCGAATATAATCGAATATAATCGAATATAATCCAATATAATCGAATATACTCGAGTATAATCGAATATAATCGAGAGTAATGTAATCGACTGTAATCGAATATAATCGAATACAATCGATTACAGTCGATTACATTACTCTCGATTATATTCGATTATACTCGATTATATTCGATTATATTCGACTATATTTGATTATATTCGATTATATTCAATTATATTCGATTATATTCGATTATACTCGATTACATTACTCTCGATTATATTCGAGTGTATACGATTATATTCGATTATATTCGCTTATATTCGATTATATTCGATTATATTCGATTATATACGATTATATTCGATTATATTCGATTATATTCGATTATATACGATTATATTCGATTATATTCGATTATATTCGATTATATTTGATTATATTCGATTATAATCGATTATATGGGATTATATACGATTATACTCGATTATATTCGATTATATTCGATTCGCAATGTGCATACTTATGGTGCGGAAATTAATAAACTAATTAAATGATATAGTGAATAGTGCGTTATATGTGTATAAGTTGTCTGATACTTTATTTAAAAAAAGCGCCGTTCTTGGCGAGAGAGAGTAATGTAATCAAATTTAATCGAATATAATCGAGTACAATCGAATATAATCGAATATAATCGAGAGTAATGTAATCGACTGTAATCGAATATAATCGAATATAATCGAATATAATCAAATATAATCGAATATAATAGAATATAATTGAATATAATCGAATAAAATTAAGTAATATATATTACAATCGAGTATAATCGAATATAATCGAATATAATCGATTATAATCGAATATAATCAAATATATAATCGAATACAATCGATTACAATCGAGTATAATCGAATATAATCGAATATAATCGAGAGTAATGTAATCGAGTATAATCGAATATAATCGAATATAATTGAATATAATCGAATATAATCAAATATAGTCGAATATAATCGAATATAATCGAGTATAATCGAATATAATCGAGTATAATCGAATATAATCCAATATAATCGAATATAATCGAATATAATCGAATATAATCGAGTATAATCGAATATAATCGAATATAATCGAATATAATCGAGTATAATCGAATATAATCGAATATAATCGAATATAATCGAATATAATCGAATATAATCGAATATAATCGAGTATAATCGAATATAATCGAATATAATAGAATATAATCGAATATAATAGAATATAATCGAGAGTACTGTAATCGAATATAATCGAAAATAACAGAATATAATCGATTACAATCGAATATAATCGAATATTATCAAGTATAATCAGACTTAATCGAGAGTAATGTAATCAAATATAATCGAATACAATCGAATATAATCGAATATAATCGAATATAATCGAATATAATGGAATATAATCCAATATAATCCAATATAATCGAATATAATCGAGAGTAATGTAATCAACTGTAATCGAATATAATCGAATTATATTCGATTATATTCGACTATATTTGATTATATTCGATTATATTCGATTATATTCGATTATATTCGATTACAGTCGATTACATTACTCTCGATTATATTCGATTATATTCGATTATATTCGATTGTACTCGATTATATTCGATTATATTCGATTATATTTGATTACATTACTCTCGATTAAGTTCGATTATACTTGATAATATTCGATTATATTCGATTGTAATCGATTATATTCGATTATATTCGATTATATTCGATTGTATTCGATTATATTCGATTATATTCGATTATATTCGATTATATTCGATTATATTCGATTATATTCGATTATATTCGATTATATTCGATTATATTCGATTATATTCGATTATATTCGACTATATTTAATTATATTCGATTATATTCAATTATATTCGATTATATTCAATTATACTCGATTACATTACTCTCGATTATATTCGATTATATTCGATTGTACTCGATTATATTCAATTATATTCGATTATATTTGATTACATTACTCTCGATTAAGTCTGTTTATACTTGATAATATTCGATTATATTCGATTGTAATCGATTATATTCTGTTATTTTCGATTATATTCGATTGTAATCGATTATATTCTGTTATTTTCGATTATATTCGATTACATTACTCTCGATTATATTCTATTATATTCGATTATATTCGATTATACTCGATTATATTCGATTATATTCGATTATACTCGATTATATTCGATTATATTCGATTATACTCGATTATATTCGATTATATTCGATTATATTATATAAATTATCAGAAAACTTATACACATATAACACACTATTTTAGTATGTACGAAAACATTTAATTATTAGATTAAATTTCCGCACCTCAAATATACCCCTTAATAATCGAAAAGAACGGCGCTCTTTCTTAGAAAAATTATCAGGCAACTTTTACACAAATAAGGCACTATTTTAAGATGTACAAATTTAAATAAATTCCGCACTATAAGTATACTCCTTGAGAATCGCCGAGAACGGCTGTCCTTCTTAGAAAAATTTTCAGGCGACTTATACACAAATAAGGCTCTATTTTAAGATGTACGAAAACATTTAATTATTTTAATAAATTTCCGTACCTTAAGTATACCCTTGAGAATCGCCAAGAACGGCGTTTGTTCTTAGAAAAAGTAAAAGGCGACTTAAAAAAGAATAAGGCACTATTTTAAGATGTACAATGTAATTATTTTATTAAATTTCCGCACCTTAAGTATACACCTTGAAAATCGCTACGAACGGTCTTTTATGATAAAGTATCAGACAACCTCTCGAGAATCGCCAAGAACGGCGGTCTCTCTTAGATAAAGTATCAGGAGATGTATACACAAATAAGACATTATTTTAAATAAATTCCTCACCATAAGTATACACCTTGACTTATACACATATAAGGCACTATTTTAAGATGTACTACATCATTTAATAAATTTATCAATTTTTCGCACCATAAGTATACACCTTGCGAATCGGCTACCTTTCTTAGATAAAATAGTAGGCGACTTATACACAAATAAGGCACTATTTTAATATCTACGAAATCATTTAATTAGTTTATAAATTTCCGCACCATAAGTATGCACCTTGCGAATCGGCGAGAACGGCTGCTCTTCTTAGAAAAAGTATCAGGCGACTTATACACATATAAGGCACTATTTCAAGATGTACGAAATCATTTAATTAGTATATTAATTTTTAGCACTATAAGTATACACCTTAAGTAGCGGTTGCCTTTCTTAGATAAAGTAGCATACACAAATAAGGTACTATCTTAAGATTTATGAAATCATTCAATTGTATTATTAATTTTGAGCACCATAAGTATACACATAGATAAAGATAAAGAAAAGTACGAAAACATTTAATTATTTTATTAATTTTCCGCACCATAAGTATGCACCTTGCGAATCGGCGAGAACGGCTGCTCTTCTTAGAAAAAGTATCAGGCGACTTATACACATATAAGGCACTATTTCAAGATGTACGAAATCATTTAATTAGTTTATTAATTTTTAGCACTATAAGTATACACCTTGAGTAGCGGCTACCTTTCTTAGATAAAGTAGTAGGCGACTTATATACAAATAAGGCACTATTTTAATATGTACGAAATCATTTAATTAGTTTATTAATTACCGCACCATAAGTATGCACCTTGCGAATCGGCGAGAACGGCTGTCCTTCTTAGAAAAAATATCAGGCGACTTATACACATATAAGGCACTATTTTAAGATGTACGAAATCATTTAATTAGTATATAATTTTTTAAAACTATAAGTATACACCTTATATGTGGTTGCCTTTCTTAGATAAAGTATCAGGCGACTTATACACAAATAAGGTACTATCTTAAGATTTATGAAATCATTCAATTATATTATTCATTTTGAGCACCATAAGTATACACATAGATAAAGATAATGTAAAGTACGAAAACATTTAATTATTTTATTAATTTTCCGCACCATAAGTATGCACCTTGCGAATCGGCGAGAACGGCTGTTCTTCTTAGAAAAAGTATCAGGCGACTTATACACATATAATGCACTATTTCAATATGTACGAAATCATTTAATTAGTTTATTAATTTTTAGCACCATAATTATACACCTTGAGGAACGGCTGCCTTGCTTAGATAGTGTATCAGGCGACTTATACACATACGATGTACGATAATTTAATTATTTTATTAAGTTTCCGCACCATAAGTATACACATTGGGAATCGTCGAGAACGGCTGTCCTTCTTAGAAAAAGTATCAGGCGACTTATACACACATAAAGCATTATTTTAAGATGTACGAAATAATTTAATTAGATTATTAATTTTTAGCACTATAAGTATACACCTTGAGTAGCGGCTGCCTTGCTTAGATAGTGTATCAGGCGACTTATACACATACGATGTACGATAATTTAATTATTTTATTAAGTTTCCGCACCATAAGTATACACATTGCGAATCGTCGAGAACGGCTGTCCTTCTTAGAAAAAATATCAGGCGACTTATACACATATAATGCACTATTTTAAGATGTACGAAATCATTTAATTATTTTATTAATTTTCCGCTCCTAAGTATACCTCCTTGCGAATCGGCGAGAACGGCTGTCCTTTTTAGAAAAAGTAGCAGGCGACTTATACACAAAAAAGGCACTATTTCAATATGTACGAAATCATTTAATTAGTTTATTAATTTTTAGCACTATAAGTATACACCTTGAGTAGCGGCTGCCTTGCTTAGATAGTGTATCAGGCGACTTATACACATACGATGTACGATAATTTAATTATTAGATTAAATTTCCGCACCTCAAATATACCCCTTAATAATCGAAAAGAACGGCGCTCTTTCTTAGAAAAATTATCAGGCAACTTTTACACAAATAAGGCACTATTTTAAGATGTACAAATTTAAATAAATTCCGCACTATAAGTATACTCCTTGAGAATCGCCGAGAACGGCTGTCCTTCTTAGAAAAATTTTCAGGCGACTTATACACAAATAAGGCTCTATTTTAAGATGTACGAAAACATTTAATTATTTTAATAAATTTCCGTACCTTAAGTATACCCTTGAGAACCGCCAAGAACGGCGTTTGTTCTTAGAAAAAGTAAAAGGCGACTTAAACAAGAATAAGGCACTATTTTAAGATGTACAATGTAATTATTTTATTAAATTTCCGCACCTTAAGTATACACCTTGAAAATCGCTACGAACGGTCTTTTATGATAACGAAATCATTTAATTAGTATATAATTTTTTAAAACTATAAGTATACACCTTCTATATGGTTGCCTTTCTTAGATAAAGTAGCAGGCGACCTATACACAAATAAGGTACTATCTTAAGATTTATGAAATCATTCAATTGTATTATTAATTTTGAGCACCATAAGTATACACATAGATAAAGATAAAGAAAAGTACGAAAACATTTAATTATTTTATTAATTTTCCGCACCATAAGTATGCACCTTGCGAATCGGCGAGAACGGCTGTCCTTCTTAGAAAAAGTATCAGGCGACTTATACACACATAAAGCACTATTTTAAGATGTACGAAATAATTTAATTAGTTTATTAATTTTTAGCACTATAAGTATACACCTTGAGTAGCGGCTGCCTTGCTTAGATAGTGTATCAGGCGACTTATACACATACGATGTACGATAATTTAATTATTTTATTAAGTTTCCGCACCATAAGTATACACATTGCGAATCGTCGAGAACGGCTGTCCTTCTTAGAAAAAGTATCAGGCGACTTATACACACATAAAGCACTATTTTAAGATGTACGAAATCATTTAATTAGTTTATTTATTTTTAGCACTATAAGTATACACCTTGAGTAGCGGCTACCTTTCTTAGATAAAGTAGTAGGCGACTTATACACATATAAGGCACTATTTTAAGATGTACGAAATCATTTAATTAGTTTATTAATTTTTAGCACCATAAGTATACACCTTGAGTAGCGGCTGTCTTTCTTTGATAAAGTAGCAGGCGACTTATACACAAATAAGGTACTATTTTAAGATGTACGAAAATGTAATTATGTTATTAAGTTTCCGCACCATACTCCTTGCGAATCGGCGAGAACGTCTGTCCTTCTTAGAAAAAGTATCAGGCGACTTATAAACATATGATGCACTATTTTAAGATGTACGAAATCATTTAATTAGTTTATAAAATTGCCGCACCTAAAGTATACACCTTGCGAATCGGCGAGAATTGCTGTCCTTCTTGAAAAAAGTATCAGGCGACGTATACACATATAAGGCACTATTTTAAGATGTACGAAATCATTTAATTAGTTTATTAATTTTTAGCACCATAAGTATACACCTTGAGTAGCGGCTGTCTTACTTAGATAAAGTATCAGGCGACTTATACACAAATAAGGTACTATTTCACAATGTATGAAATCATTTAATTAATTTAAATCTTCCGCACCATAAGTATACACGTTGAAGAACGGCTGCCTTGCTTAGATAAAGATCCGGCGACTTATACACAAATAAAATACTATTTTAAGATGTACGAAAATTTAATAATTTTATTAAGTTTCCGCACCATAAGTATACACATTGAGAATCTGCGAGACCGGCTGTCCTTCTTAGAAAAAGTAGCAGGCGACTTAACCACATATAACCAACTAATTTAAGATTTACGAACACATTTAATTATTTTATTAAGTTTCCGAACATTAAGTATAAACCTTGAGAATCGACAAGAACGGCGGTCCTTCTTAGAAAAAGTATCAGGCGACTTATACACAACAAAGCCACTATTTCAAGACGTACGAAATCATTTAATTAGTTTATTAATTTTTAGCACCAAAGTATACACCTTGCGAATCGTCGAGAACGTCTGTCCTTCTTAGAACAAGTATCAGGCGACTTATACACATATAAGGCACTATTTCACGATGTACGAAATCATTTAATTATATTATTAATTTGCCGCACCATAAGTACTTCTTGCGAATCGGCGAGAACGGCTGTACTTCTTAGAAAAATTATCAGGCGACTTATACACAACAAAGGCACTATTTCAAGATGTACGAAATCATTTAATAAGTGTATTAATTTTTAGCACCAAAGTATACACCTTACGAATCGGCGAGAACGGCTGTCCCTCTTAGAAAAATTATCAGACGACTTATACACAACAAAGGCACTATTTCAAGATGTACGAACTGATTTAATTAGTTTAAATCTTCCGCACCATAAGTATACACGTAATTTCAGCACCATAAGTATACACCTTGAGTAGCGGCTACCTTTCTTAGATAAAGTAGTAGGCGGGTTATACACAAATAAGGCACTATTTTAATATGTACGAAATCATTTAATTATTTTATTAATTTGCCGCACCATAAGTATACACCTTGCGAATCGGCGAGAACGGCTGTCCTTCTTAAAAACAGTATTAGGCGACTTATACACATATAAGGCACTATTTTAATATGTACGAAATCATTTAATTATTTTATTAATTTTCCGCACCATAAGTATACACCTTGCGAATCGGCGAGAACGTCTGTCCTTCTTAGAAAAAGTATCAGGCGATTTATACACATATAAGGCACTATTTCAAGATGTACGAAATCATTTAATTATATTATTAATTTGCCGCACCATAAGTACTTCTTGCGAATCGGCGAGAACGGCTGTCCTTCTTAGAAAAATTATCAGGCGACTTATACACAACAAAGGCACTATTTCAAGATGTACGAAATCATTTAATTAGTGTATTAATTTTTAGCACCAAAGTATACACCTTGCGAATCGGCGAGAACGGCGGTCCTTTTTAGAAAAAGTATCAGGCGACTTATTCACATATAAGGCACTATTTCAAGATGTACGAAATCATTTATTAAGTTTATTAATTTTCCGCACCATAAGTATACACCTTGAGTTGCGGCTGTCTTGCTTAGATAAAGTATCAGTCGACTTATACACAAATAAGGTATTATTTCAAGATGTACAAAATCATTTAATTAATTTAAATCTTCCGCACCATAAGTATTATTATTATTAAGTTATTAAGTTTCCGCACCATAAGTATACACATAGAGAATCTGCGAGACCGGCTGTCCTTCTTAGAAAAAGTAGCAGGCGACTTAACTACATATAACCAACTAATTTAAGATTTACAAACACATTTAATTATTTTATTAAGTTTCCGCACCATAAGTATACACCTTGCGAATCGGCGAGAACGTCTGTCCTTCTTAGAAAAAGTATCAGGCGATTTATACACATATAAGGCACTATTTCAAGATGTACGAAATCATTTAATTATATTATTAATTTGCCGCACCATAAGTACTTCTTGCGAATCGACAAGAACGGCGGTCCTTCTTAGAAAAAGTATCAGGCGACTTATACACAACAAAGCCACTATTTCAAGATGTACGAAATCATTTAATTAGTGTATTAATTTTTAGCACCAAAGTATAAACCTTGAGAATCGACAAGAACGGCGGTCCTTCTTAGAAAAAGTATCAGGCGACTTATACACAACAAAGCCACTATTTCAAGATGTACGAAATCATTTAATTAGTTTATTAATTTTTAGCACCAAAGTATACACCTTGCGAATCGTCGAGAACGTCTGTCCTTCTTAGAAAAAGTATAAGGCGACTTATACACATATAAGGCACTATTTCACGATGTACGAAATCATTTAATTATATTATTAATTTGCCGCACCATAAGTACTTCTTGCGAATCGGCGAGAACGGCTGTCCTTCTTAGAAAAATTATCAGGCGACTTATACACATATAAGGCACTATTTCAAGATGTACGAAATCATTTAATTAGTTTATTAATTTTTAGAACCAAATTATACACCTCGCGAATCGTCGAGAACGTCTGTCCTTCTTAGAAAAAGTATCAGGCGACTTATACACATATAAGGCACTATTTCACGATGTACGAAATCATTAAATTATATTATTAATTTGCCGCACCATAAGTACTTCTTGCGAATCGGCGAGAACTGCTGTCCTTCTTAGAAAAATTATCAGGCGACTTATACACAACAAAGGCACTATTTCAAGATGTACGAAATCATTTAATAAGTGTATTAATTTTTAGCACCAAAGTATACACCTTACGAATCGGCGAGAACGTCTGTCCTTCTTAGAAAAAGTATCAGGCGACTTATACACATATAAGGCACTATTTCACGATGTACGAAATCATTTAATTATATTATTAATTTGCCGCACCATAAGTATACTTCTTGCGAATCGGCGAGAACGGCTGTCCTTCTTAGAAAAATTATCAGACGACTTATACACAACAAAGGCACTATTTCAAGATGTACGAAATCATTTAATTAGTGTATTAATTTTTAGCACCAAAGTATACACATTGCGAATCGGCGAGAACGGCGGTCCTTTTTAGAAAAAGTATCAGGCGACTTATTCACATATAAGGCACTATTTTAAGATGTACGAAATCATTTAATTATATTATTAATTTGCCGCACCATAAGTACTTCTTGCGAATCGGCGAGAACGGCTGTCCTTCTTAGAAAAATTATCAGACGACTTATACACAACAAAGGCACTATTTCAAGATGTACGAAATCATTTAATTAGTGTATTAATTTTTAGCACCAAAGTATACACCTTGCGAATCGGCGAGAACGGCGGTCCTTTTTAGAAAAAGTATCAGGCGACTTATTCACATATAAGACACTATTTTAAGATGTACGAAATCATTGAATTAGTTTATTAATTTCAGCACCATAAGTATACACCTTGAGTAGCGGCTACCTTTCTTAGATAAAGTAGTAGGCGATTTATACACAAATAAGGCACTATTTTAATATGTACGAAATCATTTAATTATTTTCTTAATTTGCCGCACCATAAGTATACACCTTGCGAATCGGCGAGAACGGCTGTCCTTCTTAGAAAAAGTATCAGGCGACTTATACACAACAAATGCGCTATTTCAAGATGTACGAAATCATTGAATTATTTCATTAATGTTTAGCACCATAAGTATACACCTTGCCTTGACTTATACACATATAAGGCACTATTTTAATACGAGTATGTACGAAATTAATTAATTAATTAATTATTAATTATTAATTTTGCGGACCATAAATATACAAATAGATAAAGATAGAGTAAAGTACGAAAACATTAAATTATTTTTAATAATTTGCCGCACTATAGGTATATACCTTGCGAATCGGCGAGAACGGCTGTCCTTCTTAGAAAAAATATCAGGCGACTTATACACAAATAAGACACTATTTCAAGATGTACGAAATCATTTAATTAGTTTATTAATTTTTAGCACCAAAGTATACACCTTGCGAATCGGCGAGAACGGCTGTTCTTCTTAGAAAAGGTATCAGGCGACTTAAAAACATAGAAGGCTTTATTTTAAGATGTACGAAATCATTTAATTAGTGTATTAATTTTTAGCACCATAAGTACACACCTTGAGTAGCGGCTACCTTTCTTGGATAAAGTAGTAGGCGACTTATACACATATAAGGCACTATTTCAAGATGTACGAAATCATTTAAAAGTTTTTATTTATTTGCCGCACCATAAGCACTACTTGCGAATCGGCAAGAACGGCTGTCCTTCTTAGAAAAATTATCAGGCGACTTATACACAACAAAGGCATTATTTCAAGATGTACGAACTGATTTAATTAGTTTATTTATTTTTAGCACCAAAGTATACACCTTGCGAATCGGCGAGAACGGCGGTCCTTTTTAAAAAAAGTATCAGGCGACTTATACACATATAAGGCACTATTTTAAGATGTACGAAATCTTTTAACTAGTGTCTTAATTTTTAGCACCATAAGTATACACATTGAGATTCGGCGAGACCGGCTGTCCTTCTTAGAAAAAGTATCACGCGACTTAACCACATATAACCAACTATTTTAGGATTTACGAACACATTTAATTATTTTATTAATTTTTAGCACCATAAGTATACACCTTGAGTAGCGGCTACCTTTCTTAGATAAAGTAGAAGGCGACTTATACACAAATAAGGTACTAGTTCAAGATGTACACAAGATGTACGAAATCATTTAATTAGTTTATTAATTTGCCGCACCACCTTGCGAATCGGCGAGAACGGCTGTCCTTCTTAGAAAAAGTATCAGGCAACTTATACACATATAAGGCACTATTTTAAGATGTACGAAATCATTTAATTAGTTTATTAATGTTTAGCCCCATAAGTATACACCTTGAGTAGCGGCTGCCTTTCTTAGATAAAGTAGAAGGCGACTTATACACAAATACGGTACTAGTTCAAGATGTACACAAATAATGCACTATTTCAAGATGTACGAAATCATTTAATTAGTTTATTTATTTTTAGCACCAAAGTATACACCTTGTCTTGACTTATACACATATAAGGCACTATTTTAATATGTACGAAATCATTTAATTATATTATTAATTTTGCGGACCATAAATATACAAATAGATAAAGATAGAGTAAAGTACGAAAACATTAAATTATTTTTATTAATTTGCCGCACTATAGGTATATACCTTGCGAATCGGCGAGAACGGCTGTCCTTCTTAGAAAAATTATCAGGCGACTTATACACAACAAAGGCACTATTTCAAGATGTACGAAATCATTTAATTAGTTTATTAATTTCAGCACCATAAGTATACACCTTGAGTAGCGGCTACCTTTTTTAGATAAAGTAGAAGGCGACTTATACACAAAAAAGGCACTATTTCAAGATGTACGAAAGCATTTAATTATATTATTGATTTGCCGCACCATAAGTACTTCTTGCGAATCGGCGAGAACGGCTGTCCTTCTTAGAAAAATTATCAGACGACTTATACACAACAAAGGCACTATTTCAAGATGTACGAAATCATTGAATTAGTTTATTAATTTCAGCACCATAAGTATACACCTTGAGTAGCGGCTACCTTTCTTAGATAAAGTAGTAGGCGGGTTATACACAAATAAGGCACTATTTTA
Organism: Drosophila teissieri; assembly: GCF_016746235.2. NCBI lineage: Eukaryota > Metazoa > Arthropoda > Insecta > Diptera > Drosophilidae > Drosophila > Drosophila teissieri. The sequence continues at coordinate 17,848 of NW_025224999.1, forward strand.
ATATGTACGAAATCATTTAATTATTTTATTAATTTGCCGCACCATAAGTATACACCTTGCGAATCGGCGAGAACGGCGGTCCTTCTTAGAAAAAGTATCAGGCGACTTATACACAACAAATGCGCTATTTCAAAGTGTACGAAATCATTTATTTAGTTTATTTATTTTTAACACCATAAGTATACACCTTGTCTTGACTTATACACATATAAGGCACTATTTTAATATGTACGAAATCATTTAATTATATTATTAATTTTGCGGACCATAAATATACAAATAGATAAAGATAGAGTAAAGTACGAAAACATTAAATTATTTTTATTAATTTGCCGCACTATAGGTATATACCTTGCGAATCGGCGAGAACGGCTGTCCTTCTTAGAAAAATTATCAGGCGACTTATACACAACAAAGGCACTATTTCAAGATGTACGAAATCATTTAATTAGTTTATTTATTTTTAGCACCAAAGTATACACCTTGCGAATCGGCGAGAACGGCGGTCCTTCTTAGAAAAAGTATCAGGCGACTTATACACAACAAATGCGCTATTTCAAGATGTACGAAATCATTGAATTATTTCATTAATGTTTAGCACCATAAGTATACACCTTGTCTTGACTTATACACATATAAGGCACTATTTTAATATGTACGAAATCATTTAATTATTTTATTAATTTGCCGCACCCCTTGCAAATCGGCAAGAACGGCTGTCCTTCTTAAAAAAAGTATCAAGCGACTTATACACATATAAGGCACTATTTCAAGATGTACGAAATCATTGAATTATTTTATTAATGTGCCGCACCATAAGTATACACCTTGAGTAGCGGCTACCTTTCTTAGATAAAGTAGTAGGCGATTTATACACAAATAAGGCACTATTTTAATATGTACGAAATCATGTAATTATTTTATTAATTTTCCGCACCATAAGTATACACCTTGCGAATCGGCGAGAACGGCTGTCCTTCTTAGAAAAATTATCAGGCGATTTATACACATATAAGGCACTATTTCAAGATGTACGAAATCATTTAATTATATTATTAATTTGCCGCACCATAAGTACTTGTTGCGAATCGGCGAGAACGGCTGTCCTTCTTAGAAAAATTATCAGACGACTTATTCACATATAAGACACTATTTTAAGATGTACGAAATCATTGAATTAGTTTATTAATTTCAGCACCATAAGTATACACCTTGAGTAGCGGCTACCTTTCTTAGATAAAGTAGTAGGCGATTTATACACAAATTAGGCTCTATTTTAATATGTACGAAATCATTTAATTATTTTCTTAATTTGCCGCACCATAAGTATACACCTTGCGAATCGGCGAGAACGGCTGTCCTTCTTAGAAAAAGTATCAGGCGACTTATACACAACAAATGCGCTATTTCAAGATGTACGAAATCATTTAATTAGTGTATTAATATTTAGCACCAAAGTATACACCTTGCGAATCGGCGAGAACGGCGGTCCTTCTTAGAAAAAGTATCAGGCGACTTATTCACATATAAGACACTATTTTAAGATGTACGAAATCATTGAATTAGTTTATTAATTTCAGCACCATAAGTATACACCTTGAGTAGCGGCTACCTTTCTTAGATAAAGTAGTAGGCGATTTATACACAAATTAGGCACTATTTTAATATGTACGAAATCATTTAATTATTTTCTTAATTTGCCGCACCATAAGTATACACCTTGCGAATCGGCGAGAACGGCTGTCCTTCTTAGAAAAAGTATCAGGCGACTTATACACAACAAATGCGCTATTTCAAGATGTACGAAATCATTGAATTATTTCATTAATGTTTAGCACCATAAGTATACTCCTTGTCTTGACTTATACACATATAAGGCACTATTTTAATATGTACGAAATCATTTAATTATATTATTAATTTTGCGGACCATAAATATACAAATAGATAAAGATAGAGTAAAGTACGAAAACATTAAATTATTTTTATTAATTTGCCGCACTATAGGTATATACCTTGCGAATTGGCGAGAACGGCTGTCCTTCTTAGAAAAAATATCAGGCGACTTAAAAACATAGAAGGCTTTATTTTAAGATGTACGAAATCATTTAATTAGTGTATTAATTTTTAGCACCATAAGTACACACCTTGAGTAGCGGCTACCTTTCTTGGATAAAGTAGTAGGCGACTTATACACATATAAGGCACTATTTCAAGATGTACGAAATCATTTAAAATCGAATAAAATCGAATATAATCGAATATAATCGATTATAATCGAATATAATCGAATATAATCGAATATAATCGAATATAATCGAATATAATCGACTATAATCGTATATAATCGAATATAATCGAATATAATTGAATATAATTGAATATAATCGTATATAATCGAATATAATCGAATATAATCGAATATAAGCGAATATAATCGAATATAATCGAGAGTAAAGTAATCGAATATAATCGAAAATAACAGAATACAATCGATTACAATCGAATATAATCGAATATTATCAAGTATAATCGAACTTAATCGAGAGTAATGTAATCAACTATAATCGAATATAATCGAGTACAATCGAATATAATCGAATATAATCGAGAGTAATGTAATCGACTGTAATCGAATATAATCGAATATAATCGAATATAATCGAATATAATTGAATATAATCGAATAAAATTAAATAATATAAATTACAATCGAGTATAATCGAAGATAATCGAATATACTCGATTATTATCGAATATAATCAAATATATAATCGAATACAATCGATTACAATGGAGTATAATCGAATATAATCGAATATAATCGATTATAATCAAATATATACGAATATAATCGAATACAATCGAATATAATCAAATATAATCGAATATAATAGAATATAATAGAATATAATCGAATATAATCGAGAGTAATGTAATCGACTGTAATCGAATATATTCGATTATATTCGAATATAATCGAATATTATCGAGTATAATCGAATAAAATCGATTACAATCGAGTATAATCGAATATAATCGAATATAATCGATTATAATCGAATATAATCGAATACAATCGAATATAATCGAATATAATCGAATATAATCGAATATAATCGAATATAATCCAATATAATCGAATATACTCGAGTATAATCGAATATAATCGAGAGTAATGTAATCGACTGTAATCGAATATAATCGAATACAATCGATTACAGTCGATTACATTACTCTCGATTATATTCGATTATACTCGATTATATTCGATTATATTCGACTATATTTGATTATATTCGATTATATTCAATTATATTCGATTATATTCGATTATACTCGATTACATTACTCTCGATTATATTCGAGTGTATACGATTATATTCGATTATATTCGCTTATATTCGATTATATTCGATTATATTCGATTATATACGATTATATTCGATTATATTCGATTATATTCGATTATATACGATTATATTCGATTATATTCGATTATATTCGATTATATTTGATTATATTCGATTATAATCGATTATATGGGATTATATACGATTATACTCGATTATATTCGATTATATTCGATTCGCAATGTGCATACTTATGGTGCGGAAATTAATAAACTAATTAAATGATATAGTGAATAGTGCGTTATATGTGTATAAGTTGTCTGATACTTTATTTAAAAAAAAGCGCCGTTCTTGGCGAGAGAGAGTAATGTAATCAAATTTAATCGAATATAATCGAGTACAATCGAATATAATCGAGAGTAATGTAATCGACTGTAATCGAATATAATCGAATATAATCGAATATAATCAAATATAATCGAATATAATAGAATATAATTGAATATAATCGAATAAATTAAGTAATATATATTACAATCGAGTATAATCGAATATAATCGAATATAATCGATTATAATCGAATATAATCAAATATATAATCGAATACAATCGATTACAATCGAGTATAATCGAATATAATCGAATATAATCGAGAGTAAAGTAATCGAATATAATCGAATATAATCGAATATAATTGAATATAATCGAATATAATCAAATATAGTCGAATATAATCGAATATAATCGAGTATAATCGAATATAATCGAGTATAATCGAATATAATCGAATATAATCGAATATAATCGAATATAATCGAATATAATCGAGTATAATCGAATATAATCGAATATAATCGAATATAATATAATCGAATATAATCGAATATAATCGAATATAATCGAATATAATCGAATATAATCGAATATAATCGAGTATAATCGAATATAATCGAATATAATAGAATATAATCGAATATAATAGAATATAATCGAGAGTACTGTAATCGAATATAATCGAAAATAACAGAATATAATCGATTACAATCGAATATAATCGAATATTATCAAGTATAATCAGACTTAATCGAGAGTAATGTAATCAAATATAATCGAATACAATCGAATATAATCGAATATAATCGAATATAATCGAGTACAATCGAATATAATCGAATATAATCGAATATAATCGAATATAATCGAGAGTAATGTAATCGACTGTAATCGAATATAATCGAATTATATTCGATTATATTCGACTATATTTGATTATATTCGATTATATTCAATTATATTCGATTATATTCGATTATACTCGATTACATTACTCTCGATTATATTCGATTATATTCGATTGTACTCGATTATATTCAATTATATTCGATTATATTTGATTACATTACTCTCGATTAAGTCTGATTATACTTGATAATATTCGATTATATTCGATTGTAATCGATTATATTCGATTATATTCGATTATATTCGATTGTATTCGATTATATTCGATTATATTCGATTATATTCGATTGTATTCGATTATATTCGATTACAGTCGATTACATTACTCTCGATTATATTCGATTATACTCGATTATATTCAATTATATTCGACTATATTTAATTATATTCGATTATATTCAATTATATTCGATTATATTCAATTATACTCGATTACATTACTCTCGATTATATTCGATTATATTCGATTGTACTCGATTATATTCAATTATATTCGATTATATTTGATTACATTACTCTCGATTAAGTCTGTTTATACTTGATAATATTCGATTATATTCGATTGTAATCGATTATATTCTGTTATTTTCGATTATATTCGATTGTAATCGATTATATTCTGTTATTTTCGATTATATTCGATTACATTACTCTCGATTATATTCTATTATATTCGATTATACTCGATTATATTCGATTATATTCGATTATACTCGATTATATTCGATTATATTCGATTATACTCGATTATATTCGATTATATTCGATTATATTATATAAATTATCAGAAAACTTATACACATATAACACACTATTTTAGTATGTACGACAACATTTAATTATTAGATTAAATTTCCGCACCTCAAATATACCCCTTAATAATCGAAAAGAACGGCGCTCTTTCTTAGAAAAATTATCAGGCAACTTTTACACAAATAAGGCACTATTTTAAGATGTACAAATTTAAATAAATTCCGCACTATAAGTATACTCCTTGAGAATCGCCGAGAACGGCTGTCCTTCTTAGAAAAATTTTCAGGCGACTTATACACAAATAAGGCTCTATTTTAAGATGTACGAAAACATTTAATTATTTTAATAAATTTCCGTACCTTAAGTATACCCTTGAGAATCGCCAAGAACGGCGTTTGTTCTTAGAAAAAGTAAAAGGCGACTTAAAAAAGAATAAGGCACTATTTTAAGATGTACAATGTAATTATTTTATTAAATTTCCGCACCTTAAGTATACACCTTGAAAATCGCTACGAACGGTCTTTTATGATAAAGTATCAGACAACCTCTCGAGAATCGCCAAGAACGGCGGTCTCTCTTAGATAAAGTATAAGGAGATGTATACACAAATAAGACATTATTTTAAATAAATTCCTCACCATAAGTATACACCTTGACTTATACACATATAAGGCACTATTTTAAGATGTACTACATCATTTAATAAATTTATCAATTTTTCGCACCATAAGTATACACCTTGCGAATCGGCTACCTTTCTTAGATAAAATAGTAGGCGACTTATACACAAATAAGGCACTATTTTAATATCTACGAAATCATTTAATTAGTTTATAAATTTCCGCACCATAAGTATGCACCTTGCGAATCGGCGAGAACGGCTGCTCTTCTTAGAAAAAGTATCAGGCGACTTATACACATATAAGGCACTATTTCAAGATGTACGAAATCATTTAATTAGTATATTAATTTTTAGCACTATAAGTATACACCTTAAGTAGCGGTTGCCTTTCTTAGATAAAGTAGCATACACAAATAAGGTACTATCTTAAGATTTATGAAATCATTCAATTGTATTATTAATTTTGAGCACCATAAGTATACACATAGATAAAGATAAAGAAAAGTACGAAAACATTTAATTATTTTATTAATTTTCCGCACCATAAGTATGCACCTTGCGAATCGGCGAGAACGGCTGCTCTTCTTAGAAAAAGTATCAGGCGACTTATACACATATAAGGCACTATTTCAAGATGTACGAAATCATTTAATTAGTTTATTAATTTTTAGCACTATAAGTATACACCTTGAGTAGCGGCTACCTTTCTTAGATAAAGTAGTAGGCGACTTATATACAAATAAGGCACTATTTTAATATGTACGAAATCATTTAATTAGTTTATTAATTACCGCACCATAAGTATGCACCTTGCGAATCGGCGAGAACGGCTGTCCTTCTTAGAAAAAATATCAGGCGACTTATACACATATAAGGCACTATTTTAAGATGTACGAAATCATTTAATTAGTATATAATTTTTTAAAACTATAAGTATACACCTTATATGTGGTTGCCTTTCTTAGATAAAGTATCAGGCGACTTATACACAAATAAGGTACTATCTTAAGATTTATGAAATCATTCAATTATATTATTCATTTTGAGCACCATAAGTATACACATAGATAAAGATAATGTAAAGTACGAAAACATTTAATTATTTTATTAATTTTCCGCACCATAAGTATGCACCTTGCGAATCGGCGAGAACGGCTGTTCTTCTTAGAAAAAGTATCAGGCGACTTATACACATATAATGCACTATTTTAAGATGTACGAAATCATTATATTATTTTATTAATTTTCCGCTCCTAAGTATACCTCCTTGCGAATCGGCGAGAACGGCTGTCCTTTTTAGAAAAAGTAGCAGGCGACTTATACACAAAAAAGGCACTATTTCAATATGTACGAAATCATTTAATTAGTTTATTAATTTTTAGCACCATAATTATACACCTTGAGGAACGGCTGCCTTGCTTAGATAGTGTATCAGGCGACTTATACACATACGATGTACGATAATTTAATTATTTTATTAAGTTTCCGCACCATAAGTATACACATTGGGAATCGTCGAGAACGGCTGTCCTTCTTAGAAAAAGTATCAGGCGACTTATACACACATAAAGCATTATTTTAAGATGTACGAAATAATTTAATTAGATTATTAATTTTTAGCACTATAAGTATACACCTTGAGTAGCGGCTGCCTTGCTTAGATAGTGTATCAGGCGACTTATACACATACGATGTACGATAATTTAATTATTTTATTAAGTTTCCGCACCATAAGTATACACATTGGGAATCGTCGAGAACGGCTGTCCTTCTTAGAAAAAGTAGCAGGCGACTTATACACAAAAAAGGCACTATTTCAATATGTACGAAATCATTTAATTAGTTTATTAATTTTTAGCACTATAAGTATACACCTTGAGTAGCGGCTGCCTTGCTTAGATAGTGTATCAGGCGACTTATACACATACGATGTACGATAATTTAATTATTAGATTAAATTTCCGCACCTCAAATATACCCCTTAATAATCGAAAAGAACGGCGCTCTTTCTTAGAAAAATTATCAGGCAACTTTTACACAAATAAGGCACTATTTTAAGATGTACAAATTTAAATAAATTCCGCACTATAAGTATACTCCTTGAGAATCGCCGAGAACGGCTGTCCTTCTTAGAAAAATTTTCAGGCGACTTATACACAAATAAGGCTCTATTTTAAGATGTACGAAAACATTTAATTATTTTAATAAATTTCCGTACCTTAAGTATACCCTTGAGAACCGCCAAGAACGGCGTTTGTTCTTAGAAAAAGTAAAAGGCGACTTAAACAAGAATAAGGCACTATTTTAAGATGTACAATGTAATTATTTTATTAAATTTCCGCACCTTAAGTATACACCTTGAAAATCGCTACGAACGGTCTTTTATGATAAAGTATCAGACAACCTCTCGAGAATCGCCAAGAACGGCGGTCTCTCTTAGATAAAGTATCAGGAGATGTATACACAAATAAGACATTATTTTAAATAAATTCCTCACCATAAGTATACACCTTGACTTATACACATATAAGGCACTATTTTAAGATGTACTACATCATTTAATAAATTTATCAATTTTTCGCACCATAAGTATACACCTTGCGAATCGGCTACCTTTCTTAGATAAAATAGTAGGCGACTTATACACAAATAAGGCACTATTTTAATATCTACGAAATCATTTAATTAGTTTATAAATTTCCGCACCATAAGTATGCACCTTGCGAATTGGCGAGAACGGCTGCTCTTCTTAGAAAAAGTATCAGGCGACTTATACACATATAAGGCACTATTTCAAGATGTACGAAATCATTTAATTAGTATATTAATTTTTAGCACTATAAGTATACACCTTAAGTAGCGGTTGCCTTTCTTAGATAAAGTAGCATACACAAATAAGGTACTATCTTAAGATTTATGAAATCATTCAATTGTATTATTAATTTTGAGCACCATAAGTATACACATAGATAAAGATAAAGAAAAGTACGAAAACATTTAATTATTTTATTAATTTTCCGCACCATAAGTATGCACCTTGCGAATCGGCGAGAACGGCTGCTCTTCTTAGAAAAAGTATCAGGCGACTTATACACATATAAGGCACTATTTCAAGATGTACGAAATCATTTAATTAGTTTATTAATTTTTAGCACTATAAGTATACACCTTGAGTAGCGGCTACCTTTCTTAGATAAAGTAGTAGGCGACTTATATACAAATAAGGCACTATTTTAATATGTACGAAATCATTTAATTAGTTTATTAATAACCGCACCATAAGTATGCACCTTGCGAATCGGCGAGAACGGCTGTCCTTCTTAGAAAAAATATCAGGCGACTTATACACATATAAGGCACTATTTTAAGATGTACGAAATCATTTAATTAGTATATAATTTTTTAAAACTATAAGTATACACCTTATATATGGTTGCCTTTCTTAGATAAAGTAGCAGGCGACCTATACACAAATAAGGTACTATCTTAAGATTTATGAAATCATTCAATTGTATTATTAATTTTGAGCACCATAAGTATACACATAGATAAAGATAAAGAAAAGTACGAAAACATTTAATTATTTTATTAATTTTCCGCACCATAAGTATGCACCTTGCGAATCGGCGAGAACGGCTGTCCCTCTTAGAAAAAGTATCAGGCGACTTATACACACATAAAGCACTATTTTAAGATGTACGAAATAATTTAATTAGTTTATTAATTTTTAGCACTATAAGTATACACCTTGAGTAGCGGCTGCCTTGCTTAGATAGTGTATCAGGCGACTTATACACATACGATGTACGATAATTTAATTATTTTATTAAGTTTCCGCACCATAAGTATACACATTGCGAATCGTCGAGAACGGCTGTCCTTCTTAGAAAAAGTATCAGGCGACTTATACACACATAAAGCACTATTTTAAGATGTACGAAATCATTTAATTAGTTTATTTATTTTTAGCACTATAAGTATACACCTTGAGTAGCGGCTACCTTTCTTAGATAAAGTAGTAGGCGACTTATACACATATAAGGCACTATTTTAAGATGTACGAAATCATTTAATTAGTTTATTAATTTTTAGCACCATAAGTATACACCTTGAGTAGCGGCTGTCTTTCTTTGATAAAGTAGCAGGCGACTTATACACAAATAAGGTACTATTTTAAGATGTACGAAAATGTAATTATGTTATTAAGTTTCCGCACCATACTCCTTGCGAATCGGCGAGAACGTCTGTCCTTCTTAGAAAAAGTATCAGGCGACTTATAAACATATGATGCACTATTTTAAGATGTACGAAATCATTTAATTAGTTTATAAAATTGCCGCACCTAAAGTATACACCTTGCGAATCGGCGAGAATTGCTGTCCTTCTTGAAAAAAGTATCAGGCGACGTATACACATATAAGGCACTATTTTAAGATGTACGAAATCATTTAATTAGTTTATTAATTTTTAGCACCATAAGTATACACCTTGAGTAGCGGCTGTCTTACTTAGATAAAGTATCAGGCGACTTATACACAAATAAGGTACTATTTCACAATGTATGAAATCATTTAATTAATTTAAATCTTCCGCACCATAAGTATACACGTTGAAGAACGGCTGCCTTGCTTAGATAAAGATCCGGCGACTTATACACAAATAAAATACTATTTTAAGATGTACGAAAATTTAATAATTTTATTAAGTTTCCGCACCATAAGTATACACATTGAGAATCTGCGAGACCGGCTGTCCTTCTTAGAAAAAGTAGCAGGCGACTTAACCACATATAACCAACTAATTTAAGATTTACGAACACATTTAATTATTTTATTAAGTTTCCGAACATTAAGTATAAACCTTGAGAATCGACAAGAACGGCGGTCCTTCTTAGAAAAAGTATCAGGCGACTTATACACAACAAAGCCACTATTTCAAGATGTACGAAATCATTTAATTAGTTTATTAATTTTTAGCACCAAAGTATACACCTTGCGAATCGTCGAGAACGTCTGTCCTTCTTAGAACAAGTATCAGGCGACTTATACACATATAAGGCACTATTTCACGATGTACGAAATCATTTAATTATATTATTAATTTGCCGCACCATAAGTACTTCTTGCGAATCGGCGAGAACGGCTGTACTTCTTAGAAAAATTATCAGGCGACTTATACACAACAAAGGCACTATTTCAAGATGTACGAAATCATTTAATAAGTGTATTAATTTTTAGCACCAAAGTATACACCTTACGAATCGGCGAGAACGGCTGTCCCTCTTAGAAAAATTATCAGACGACTTATACACAACAAAGGCACTATTTCAAGATGTACGAACTGATTTAATTAGTTTAAATCTTCCGCACCATAAGTATACACGTAATTTCAGCACCATAAGTATACACCTTGAGTAGCGGCTACCTTTCTTAGATAAAGTAGTAGGCGGGTTATACACAAATAAGGCACTATTTTAATATGTACGAAATCATTTAATTATTTTATTAATTTGCCGCACCATAAGTATACACCTTGCGAATCGGCGAGAACGGCTGTCCTTCTTAAAAACAGTATTAGGCGACTTATACACATATAAGGCACTATTTTAATATGTACGAAATCATTTAATTATTTTATTAATTTTCCGCACCATAAGTATACACCTTGCGAATCGGCGAGAACGTCTGTCCTTCTTAGAAAAAGTATCAGGCGATTTATACACATATAAGGCACTATTTCAAGATGTACGAAATCATTTAATTATATTATTAATTTGCCGCACCATAAGTACTTCTTGCGAATCGGCGAGAACGGCTGTCCTTCTTAGAAAAATTATCAGGCGACTTATACACAACAAAGGCACTATTTCAAGATGTACGAAATCATTTAATTAGTGTATTAATTTTTAGCACCAAAGTATACACCTTAAGAATCGGCGAGAACGGCGGTCCTTTTTAGAAAAAGTATCAGGCGACTTATTCACATATAAGGCACTATTTCAAGATGTACGAAATCATTTATTAAGTTTATTAATTTTCCGCACCATAAGTATACACCTTGAGTTGCGGCTGTCTTGCTTAGATAAAGTATCAGTCGACTTATACACAAATAAGGTATTATTTCAAGATGTACAAAATCATTTAATTAATTTAAATCTTCCGCACCATAAGTATTATTATTATTAAGTTATTAAGTTTCCGCACCATAAGTATACACATAGAGAATCTGCGAGACCGGCTGTCCTTCTTAGAAAAAGTAGCAGGCGACTTAACTACATATAACCAACTAATTTAAGATTTACAAACACATTTAATTATTTTATTAAGTTTCCGCACCATAAGTATACACCTTGCGAATCGGCGAGAACGTCTGTCCTTCTTAGAAAAAGTATCAGGCGATTTATACACATATAAGGCACTATTTCAAGATGTACGAAATCATTTAATTATATTATTAATTTGCCGCACCATAAGTACTTCTTGCGAATCGACAAGAACGGCGGTCCTTCTTAGAAAAAGTATCAGGCGACTTATACACAACAAAGCCACTATTTCAAGATGTACGAAATCATTTAATTAGTGTATTAATTTTTAGCACCAAAGTATAAACCTTGAGAATCGACAAGAACGGCGGTCCTTCTTAGAAAAAGTATCAGGCGACTTATACACAACAAAGCCACTATTTCAAGATGTACGAAATCATTTAATTAGTTTATTAATTTTTAGCACCAAAGTATACACCTTGCGAATCGTCGAGAACGTCTGTCCTTCTTAGAAAAAGTATAAGGCGACTTATACACATATAAGGCACTATTTCACGATGTACGAAATCATTTAATTATATTATTAATTTGCCGCACCATAAGTACTTCTTGCGAATCGGCGAGAACGGCTGTCCTTCTTAGAAAAATTATCAGGCGACTTATACACATATAAGGCACTATTTCAAGATGTACGAAATCATTTAATTAGTTTATTAATTTTTAGAACCAAATTATACACCTCGCGAATCGTCGAGAACGTCTGTCCTTCTTAGAAAAAGTATCAGGCGACTTATACACATATAAGGCACTATTTCACGATGTACGAAATCATTAAATTATATTATTAATTTGCCGCACCATAAGTACTTCTTGCGAATCGGCGAGAACTGCTGTCCTTCTTAGAAAAATTATCAGGCGACTTATACACAACAAAGGCACTATTTCAAGATGTACGAAATCATTTAATAAGTGTATTAATTTTTAGCACCAAAGTATACACCTTACGAATCGGCGAGAACGTCTGTCCTTCTTAGAAAAAGTATCAGGCGACTTATACACATATAAGGCACTATTTCACGATGTACGAAATCATTTAATTATATTATTAATTTGCCGCACCATAAGTATACTTCTTGCGAATCGGCGAGAACGGCTGTCCTTCTTAGAAAAATTATCAGACGACTTATACACAACAAAGGCACTATTTCAAGATGTACGAAATCATTTAATTAGTGTATTAATTTTTAGCACCAAAGTATACACCTTGCGAATCGGCGAGAACGGCGGTCCTTTTTAGAAAAAGTATCAGGCGACTTATTCACATATAAGGCACTATTTTAAGATGTACGAAATCATTTAATTATATTATTAATTTGCCGCACCATAAGTACTTCTTGCGAATCGGCGAGAACGGCTGTCCTTCTTAGAAAAATTATCAGACGACTTATACACAACAAAGGCACTATTTCAAGATGTACGAAATCATTTAATTAGTGTATTAATTTTTAGCACCAAAGTATACACCTTGCGAATCGGCGAGAACGGCGGTCCTTTTTAGAAAAGTATCAGGCGACTTATTCACATATAAGACACTATTTTAAGATGTACGAAATCATTGAATTAGTTTATTAATTTCAGCACCATAGGTATACACCTTGAGTAGCGGCTACCTTTCTTAGATAAAGTAGTAGGCGATTTATACACAAATAAGGCACTATTTTAATATGTACGAAATCATTTAATTATTTTCTTAATTTGCCGCACCATAAGTATACACCTTGCGAATCGGCGAGAACGGCTGTCCTTCTTAGAAAAAGTATCAGGCGACTTATACACAACAAATGCGCTATTTCAAGATGTACGAAATCATTGAATTATTTCATTAATGTTTAGCACCATAAGTATACACCTTGCCTTGACTTATACACATATAAGGCACTATTTTAATATGTACGAAATCATTTAATTATATTATTAATTTTGCGGACCATAAATATACAAATAGATAAAGATACAGTAAAGTACGAAAACATTAAATTATTTTTAATAATTTGCCGCACTATAGGTATATACCTTGCGAATCGGCGAGAACGGCTGTCCTTCTTAGAAAAAATATCAGGCGACTTATACACAAATAAGACACTATTTCAAGATGTACGAAATCATTTAATTAGTTTATTAATTTTTAGCACCAAAGTATACACCTTGCGAATCGGCGAGAACGGCTGTTCTTCTTAGAAAAGGTATCAGGCGACTTAAAAACATAGAAGGCTTTATTTTAAGATGTACGAAATCATTTAATTAGTGTATTAATTTTTAGCACCATAAGTACACACCTTGAGTAGCGGCTACCTTTCTTGGATAAAGTAGTAGGCGACTTATACACATATAAGGCACTATTTCAAGATGTACGAAATCATTTAAAAGTTTTTATTTATTTGCCGCACCATAAGCACTACTTGCGAATCGGCAAGAACGGCTGTCCTTCTTAGAAAAATTATCAGGCGACTTATACACAACAAAGGCATTATTTCAAGATGTACGAACTGATTTAATTAGTTTATTTATTTTTAGCACCAAAGTATACACCTTGCGAATCGGCGAGAACGGCGGTCCTTTTTAAAAAAAGTATCAGGCGACTTATACACATATAAGGCACTATTTTAAGATGTACGAAATCTTTTAACTAGTGTCTTAATTTTTAGCACCATAAGTATACACCTTGAGTAGCGGCTGTCTTGCTTAGATACAGTATCAGGCTACACAAATACTTTACTTTTTATACTTTACTAATTTTCCGCACCATAAGCATTCACCTTGAGTAGCGGCTGTCTTGCTTTGATAAAGTATCAGGCGACTTATACACAAATAAGGTACTATTTCAAGATCTTCGAAATCATTTAATTAATTTATAATACTTCCGCACCATAAATATACCTGTTGAGGAACTGCTGTCTTGCTTTGATAAAGTATCAAGCGACTTATACACAAA
Source organism: Drosophila teissieri (assembly GCF_016746235.2). Lineage (NCBI taxonomy): Eukaryota > Metazoa > Arthropoda > Insecta > Diptera > Drosophilidae > Drosophila > Drosophila teissieri. The sequence goes on from NW_025224999.1 coordinate 33,072, forward strand.
TAAAGTACTATTTTAAGATGTACGAAATCATTTAATTATTTTATTAATTTGCCGCACCATAAGTATACACATTGAGATTCGGCGAGACCGGCTGTCCTTCTTAGAAAAAGTATCACGCGACTTAACCACATATAACCAACTATTTTAGGATTTACGAACACATTTAATTATTTTATTAATTTTTAGCACCATAAGTATACACCTTGAGTAGCGGCTACCTTTCTTAGATAAAGTAGAAGGCGACTTATACACAAATAAGGTACTAGTTCAAGATGTACACAAGATGTACGAAATCATTTAATTAGTTTATTAATTTGCCGCACCACCTTGCGAATCGGCGAGAACGGCTGTCCTTCTTAGAAAAAGTATCAGGCAACTTATACACATATAAGGCACTATTTTAAGATGTACGAAATCATTTAATTAGTTTATTAATGTTTAGCCCCATAAGTATACACCTTGAGTAGCGGCTGCCTTTCTTAGATAAAGTAGAAGGCGACTTATACACAAATACGGTACTAGTTCAAGATGTACACAAATAATGCACTATTTCAAGATGTACGAAATCATTTAATTAGTTTATTTATTTTTAGCACCAAAGTATACACCTTGTCTTGACTTATACACATATAAGGCACTATTTTAATATGTACGAAATCATTTAATTATATTATTAATTTTGCGGACCATAAATATACAAATAGATAAAGATAGAGTAAAGTACGAAAACATTAAATTATTTTTATTAATTTGCCGCACTATAGGTATATACCTTGCGAATCGGCGAGAACGGCTGTCCTTCTTAGAAAAATTATCAGGCGACTTATACACAACAAAGGCACTATTTCAAGATGTACGAAATCATTTAATTAGTTTATTAATTTCAGCACCATAAGTATACACCTTGAGTAGCGGCTACCTTTTTTAGATAAAGTAGAAGGCGACTTATACACAAAAAAGGCACTATTTCAAGATGTACGAAAGCATTTAATTATATTATTGATTTGCCGCACCATAAGTACTTCTTGCGAATCGGCGAGAACGGCTGTCCTTCTTAGAAAAATTATCAGACGACTTATACACAACAAAGGCACTATTTCAAGATGTACGAAATCATTGAATTAGTTTATTAATTTCAGCACCATAAGTATACACCTTGAGTAGCGGCTACCTTTCTTAGATAAAGTAGTAGGCGGGTTATACACAAATAAGGCACTATTTTAATATGTACGAAATCATTTAATTATTTTATTAATTTGCCGCACCATAAGTATACACCTTGCGAATCGGCGAGAACGGCGGTCCTTCTTAGAAAAAGTATCAGGCGACTTATACACAACAAATGCGCTATTTCAGAGTGTACGAAATCATTAATTTAGTTCATTAATGTTTAGCACCATAAGTATACACCTTGTCTTGACTTATACACATATAAGGCACTATTTTAATATGTACGTAATCATTTAATTATATTATTAATTTTGCGGACCATAAATATACAAATAGATAAAGATAGAGTAAAGTACGAAAACATTAAATTATTTTTATTAATTTGCCGCACTATAGGTATATACCTTGCGAATCGGCGAGAACGGCTGTCCTTCTTAGAAAAATTATCAGGCGACTTATACACAACAAAGGCACTATTTCAAGATGTACGAAATCATTTAATTAGTTTATTTATTTTTAGCACCAAAGTATACACCTTGCGAATCGGCGAGAACGGCGGTCCTTCTTAGAAAAAGTATCAGGCGACTTATACACAACAAATGCGCTATTTCAAGATGTACGAAATCATTGAATTATTTCATTAATGTTTAGCACCATAAGTATACACCTTGTCTTGACTTATACACATATAAGGCACGATTTTAATATGTGCGAAATCATTTAATTATTTTATTAATTTGCCGCACCCCTTGCAAATCGGCAAGAACGGCTGTCCTTCTTAAAAAAAGTATCAAGCGACTTATACACATATAAGGCACTATTTCAAGATGTACGAAATCATTGAATTATTTTATTAATGTGCCGCACCATAAGTATACACCTTGAGTAGCGGCTACCTTTCTTAGATAAAGTAGTAGGCGATTTATACACAAATAAGGCACTATTTTAATATGTACGAAATCATGTAATTATTTTATTAATTTTCCGCACCATAAGTATACACCTTGCGAATCGGCGAGAACGGCTGTCCTTCTTAGAAAAATTATCAGGCGATTTATACACATATAAGGCACTATTCAAGATGTACGAAATCATTTAATTATATTATTAATTTGCCGCACCATAAGTACTTGTTGCGAATCGGCGAGAACGGCTGTCCTTCTTAGAAAATTATCAGACGACTTATTCACATATAAGACACTATTTTAAGATGTACGAAATCATTGAATTAGTTTATTAATTTCAGCACCATAAGTATACACCTTGAGTAGCGGCTACCTTTCTTAGATAAGTAGTAGGCGATTTATACACAAATTAGGCACTATTTTAATATGTACGAAATCATTTAATTATTTTCTTAATTTGCCGCACCATAAGTATACACCTTGCGAATCGGCGAGAACGGCTGTCCTTCTTAGAAAAGTATCAGGCGACTTATACACAACAAATGCGCTATTTCAAGATGTACGAAATCATTTAATTAGTGTATTAATATTTAGCACCAAAGTATACACCTTGCGAATCGGCGAGAACGGCGGTCCTTCTTAGAAAAAGTATCAGGCGACTTATTCACATATAAGACACTATTTTAAGATGTACGAAATCATTGAATTAGTTTATTAATTTCAGCACCATAAGTATACACCTTGAGTAGCGGCTACCTTTCTTAGATAAAGTAGTAGGCGATTTATACACAAATTAGGCACTATTTTAATATGTACGAAATCATTTAATTATTTCTTAATTTGCCGCACCATAAGTATACACCTTGCGAATCGGCGAGAACGGCTTCCTTCTTAGAAAAAGTATCAGGCGACTTATACACAACAAATGCGCTATTTCAAGATGTACGAAATCATTGAATTATTTCATTAATGTTTAGCACCATAAGTATACTCCTTGTCTTGACTTATACACATATAAGGCACTATTTTAATATGTACGAAATCATTTAATTATATTATTAATTTTGCGGACCATAAATATACAAATAGATAAAGATAGAGTAAAGTACGAAAACATTAAATTATTTTATTAATTTGCCGCACTATAGGTATATACCTTGCGAATTGGCGAGAACGGCTGTCCTTCTTAGAAAAAATATCAGGCGACTTAAAAACATAGAAGGCTTTATTTTAAGATGTACGAAATCATTTAATTAGTGTATTAATTTTTAGCACCATAAGTACACACCTTGAGTAGCGGCTACCTTTCTTGGATAAAGTAGTAGGCGACTTATACACATATAAGGCACTATTTCAAGATGTACGAAATCATTTAAAATCGAATAAAATCGAATATAATGAATATAATCGATTATAATCGAATATAATCGAATATAATCGAATATAATCGAATATAATCGAATATAATCGACTATAATCGTATATAATCGAATATAATCGAATATAATTGAATATAATTGAATATAATCGTATATAATCGAATATAATCGAATATAATCGAATATAAGCGAATATAATCGAATATAATCGAGAGTAAAGTAATCGAATATAATCGAAAATAACAGAATACAATCGATTACAATCGAATATAATCGAATATTATCAAGTATAATCGAACTTAATCGAGAGTAATGTAATCAACTATAATCGAATATAATCGAGTACATCGAATATAATCGAATATAATCGAGAGTAATGTAATCGACTGTAATCGAATATAATCGAATATAATCGAATATAATCGAATATAATTGAATATAATCGAATAAAATTAAATAATATAAATTACATCGAGTATAATCGAAGATATCGAATATACTCGATTATTATCGAATATAATCAATATATAATCGAATACAATCGATTACAATGGAGTATAATCGAATATAATCGAATATAATCGATTATAATCAAATATATACGAATATAATCGAATACAATCGAATATAATCAAATATAATCGAATATAATAGAATATAATAGAATATAATCGAATATAATCGAGAGTAATGTAATCGACTGTAATCGAAATATTCGATTATATCGAATATAATCGAATATTATCGAGTATAATCGAATAAAATCGATTACATCGAGTATAATCGAATATAATCGAATATAATCGATTATAATCGAATATAATCGAATACAATCGAATATAATCGAATATAATCGAATATAATCGAATATAATCGAATATAATCCAATATAATCGAATATACTCGAGTATAATCGAATATAATCGAGAGTAATGTAATCGACTGTAATCGATATAATCGAATTACAATCGATTACAGTCGATTACATTACTCTCGATTATATTCGATTATACTCGATTATATCGATTATATTCGACTATATTTGATTATATTCGATTATATTCAATTATATTCGATTATATTCGATTATACTCGATTGCATTACTCTCGATTATATTCGATTATATTCGATTATATTCGATTATATACGATTATATTCGATTATATTCGATTATATTCGATTATATACGATTATATTCGATTATATTCGATTATATTCGATTATATTCGATTATATTCGATTATATTCGATTATATTCGATTATATTTGATTATATTCGATTATAATCGATTATATGGATTATATACGATTATACTCGATTATATTCGATTATATTCGATTCGCAATGTGCATACTTATGGTGCGGAAATTAATAAACTAATTAAATGATATAGTGAATAGTGCGTTATATGTGTATAAGTTGTCTGATACTTTATTTAAAAAAAGCGCCGTTCTTGGCGAGAGAGAGTAATGTAATCAAATTTAATCGAATATAATCGAGTACAATCGAATATAATCGAGAGTAATGTAATCGACTGTAATCGAATATAATCGAATATAATCGAATATAATCAAATATAATCGAATATAATAGAATATAATTGAATATAATCGAATAAAATTAAGTAATATATATTACAATCGAGTATAATCGAATATAATCGAATATAATCGATTATAATCGAATATAATCAAATATATAATCGAATACAATCGATTACAATCGAGTATAATCGAATATAATCGAATATAATCGAGAGTAATGTAATCGAGTATAATCGAATATAATCGAATATAATTGAATATAATCGAATATAATCAAATATAGTCGAATATAATCGAATATAATCGAGTATAATCGAATATAATCGAGTATAATCGAATATAATCCAATATAATCGAATATAATCGAATATAATCGAATATAATCGAGTATAATCGAATATATCGAATATAATCGAATATAATCGAGTATAATCGAATATAATCGAATATAATCGAATATAATCGAATTAATCGATATAATCGAATATAATCGAGTATAATCGAATATAATCGAATATAATAGAATATAATCGAATATAATAGAATATAATCGAGAGTACTGTAATCGAATATAATCGAAATAACAGAATATAATCGATTACAATCGAATATAATCGAATATTATCAAGTATAATCAGACTTAATCGAGAGTAATGTAATCAAATATAATCGAATACAATCGAATATAATCGAATATAATCGAATATAATCGAATATAATCGAATATAATCCAATATAATCCAATATAATCGAATATAATCGAGAGTAATGTAATCAACTGTAATCGAATTTAATCGAATTATATTCGATTATATTCGACTATATTTGATTATATTCGATTATATTCAATTATATTCGATTATATTCGATTATACTCGATTACATTACTCTCGATTATATTCGATTATATTCGATTGTACTCGATTATATTCAATTATATTCGATTATATTTGATTACATTACTCTCGATTAAGTCTGATTATACTTGATAATATTCGATTATATTCGATTGTAATCGATTATATTCGATTATATTCGATTATATTCGATTGTATTCGATTATATTCGATTATATTCGATTATATTCGATTGTATTCGATTATATTCGATTACAGTCGATTACATTACTCTCGATTATATTCGATTATACTCGATTATATTCAATTATATTCGACTATATTTAATTATATTCGATTATATTCAATTATATTCGATTATATTCAATTATACTCGATTACATTACTCTCGATTATATTCGATTATATTCGATTGTACTCGATTATATTCAATTATATTCGATTATATTTGATTACATTACTCTCGATTAAGTCTGTTTATACTTGATAATATTCGATTATATTCGATTGTAATCGATTATATTCTGTTATTTTCGATTATATTCGATTGTAATCGATTATATTCTGTTATTTTCGATTATATTCGATTACATTACTCTCGATTATATTCTATTATATTCGATTATACTCGATTATATTCGATTATATTCGATATACTCGATTATATTCGATTATATTCGATTATACTCGATTATATTCGATTATATTCGATTATATTATATAAATTATCAGAAAACTTATACACATATACACCTATTTTAGTATGTACGACAACATTTAATTATTAGATTAAATTTCCGCACCTCAAATATACCCTTAATAATCGAAAGAACGGCGCTCTTTCTTAGAAAAATTATCAGGCAACTTTTACACAAATAAGGCACTATTTTAAGATGTACAAATTTAAATAAATTCCGCACTATAAGTATACTCCTTGAGAATCGCCGAGAACGGCTGTCCTTCTTAGAAAAATTTTCAGGCGACTTATACACAATAAGGCTCTATTTTAAGATGTACGAAACATTTATTATTTAATAAATTTCCGTACCTTAAGTATACCCTTGAGAATCGCAAGAACGGCGTTTGTTCTTAGAAAAGTAAAAGGCGACTTAAAAAGAATAAGGCACTATTTTAAGATGTACAATGTAATTATTTTATTAAATTTCCGCACCTTAAGTATACACCTTGAAAATCGCTACGAACGGTCTTTTATGATAAGTATCAGACAACCTCTCGAGAATCGCCAAGAACGGCGGTCTCTCTTAGATAAAGTATAAGGAGATGTATACACAAATAAGACATTATTTTAAATAAATTCCTCACCATAAGTATACACCTTGACTTATACACATATAAGGCACTATTTTAAGATGTACTACATCATTTAATAAATTTATCAATTTTTCGCACCATAAGTATACACCTTGCGAATCGGCTACCTTTCTTAGATAAATAGTAGGCGACTTATACACAAATAAGGCACTATTTTAATATCTACGAAATCATTTAATTAGTTTATAAATTTCCGCACCATAAGTATGCACCTTGCGAATCGGCGAGAACGGCTGCTCTTCTTAGAAAAAGTATCAGGCGACTTATACAATATAAGGCACTATTTCAAGATGTACGAAATCATTTAATTAGTATATTAATTTTTAGCACTATAAGTATACACCTTAAGTAGCGGTTGCCTTTCTTAGATAAAGTAGCATACACAAATAAGGTACTATCTTAAGATTTATGAATCATTCAATTGTATTATTAATTTTGAGCACATAAGTATACACATAGATAAAGATAAAGAAAAGTACGAAAACATTTAATTATTTTATTAATTTCCGCACCATAAGTATGCACCTTGCGAATCGGCGAGAACGGCTGCTCTTCTTAGAAAAAGTATCAGGCGACTTATACACATATAAGGCACTATTTCAAGATGTACGAAATCATTTAATTAGTTTATTAATTTTTAGCACTATAAGTATACACCTTGAGTAGCGGCTACCTTTCTTAGATAAAGTAGTAGGCGACTTATATACAATAAGGCACTATTTTAATATGTACGAAATCATTTAATTAGTTTATTAATTACCGCACCATAAGTATGCACCTTGCGAATCGGCGAGAACGGCTGTCCTTCTTAGAAAAATATCAGGCGACTTATACACATATAAGGCACTATTTTAAGATGTACGAAATCATTTAATTAGTATATAATTTTTTAAAACTATAAGTATACACCTTATATGTGGTTGCCTTTCTTAGATAAAGTATCAGGCGACTTATACACAAATAAGGTACTATCTTAAGATTTATGAAATCATTCAATTATATTATTCATTTTGAGCACCATAAGTATACACATAGATAAGATAATGTAAAGTACGAAAACATTTAATTATTTTATTAATTTTCCGCACCATAAGTATGCACCTTGCGAATCGGCGAGAACGGCTGTTCTTCTTAGAAAAAGTATCAGGCGACTTATACACATATAATGCACTATTTTAAGATGTACGAAATCATTATATTATTTATTAATTTTCCGCTCCTAAGTATACCTCCTTGCGAATCGGCGAGAACGGCTGTCCTTTTTAGAAAAAGTAGCAGGCGACTTATACACAAAAAAGGCACTATTTCAATATGTACGAAATCATTTAATTAGTTTATTAATTTTTAGCACCATAATTATACACCTTGAGGAACGGCTGCCTTGCTTAGATAGTGTATCAGGCGACTTATACACATACGATGTACGATAATTTAATTATTTTATTAAGTTTCCGCACCATAAGTATACACATTGGGAATCGTCGAGAACGGCTGTCCTTCTTAGAAAAAGTATCAGGCGACTTATACACACATAAAGCATTATTTTAAGATGTACGAAATAATTTAATTAGATTATTAATTTTTAGCACTATAAGTATACACCTTGAGTAGCGGCTGCCTTGCTTAGATAGTGTATCAGGCGACTTATACACATACGATGTACGATAATTTAATTATTTTATTAAGTTTCCGCACCATAAGTATACACATTGGGAATCGTCGAGAACGGCTGTCCTTCTTAGAAAAAGTAGCAGGCGACTTATACACAAAAAAGGCACTATTTCAATATGTACGAAATCATTTAATTAGTTTATTAATTTTTAGCACTATAAGTATACACCTTGAGTAGCGGCTGCCTTGCTTAGATAGTGTATCAGGCGACTTATACACATACGATGTACGATAATTTAATTATTAGATTAAATTTCCGCACCTCAAATATACCCCTTAATAATCGAAAGAACGGCGCTCTTTCTTAGAAAAATTATCAGGCAACTTTTACACAAATAAGGCACTATTTTAAGATGTACAAATTTAAATAAATTCCGCACTATAAGTATACTCCTTGAGAATCGCCGAGAACGGCTGTCCTTCTTAGAAAAATTTTCAGGCGACTTATACACAAATAAGGCTCTATTTTAAGATGTACGAAAACATTTAATTATTTTAATAAATTTCCGTACCTTAAGTATACCTTGAGAACCGCCAAGAACGGCGTTTGTTCTTAGAAAAAGTAAAAGGCGACTTAAACAAGAATAAGGCACTATTTTAAGATGTACAATGTAATTATTTTATTAAATTTCCGCACCTTAAGTATACACCTTGAAAATCGCTACGAACGGTCTTTTATGATAAAGTATCAGACAACCTCTCGAGAATCGCCAAGAACGGCGGTCTCTCTTAGATAAAGTATCAGGAGATGTATACACAAATAAGACATTATTTTAAATAAATTCCTCACCATAAGTATACACCTTGACTTATACACATATAAGGCACTATTTTAAGATGTACTACATCATTTAATAAATTTATCAATTTTTCGCACCATAAGTATACACCTTGCGAATCGGCTACCTTTCTTAGATAAAATAGTAGGCGACTTATACACAAATAAGGCACTATTTTAATATCTACGAAATCATTTAATTAGTTTATAAATTTCCGCACCATAAGTATGCACCTTGCGAATTGGCGAGAACGGCTGCTCTTCTTAGAAAAAGTATCAGGCGACTTATACACATATAAGGCACTATTTCAAGATGTACGAAATCATTTAATTAGTATATTAATTTTTAGCACTATAAGTATACACCTTAAGTAGCGGTTGCCTTTCTTAGATAAAGTAGCATACACAAATAAGGTACTATCTTAAGATTTATGAAATCATTCAATTGTATTATTAATTTTGAGCACCATAAGTATACACATAGATAAAGATAAAGAAAAGTACGAAAACATTTAATTATTTTATTAATTTTCCGCACCATAAGTATGCACCTTGCGAATCGGCGAGAACGGCTGCTCTTCTTAGAAAAAGTATCAGGCGACTTATACACATATAAGGCACTATTTCAAGATGTACGAAATCATTTAATTAGTTTATTAATTTTTAGCACTATAAGTATACACCTTGAGTAGCGGCTACCTTTCTTAGATAAAGTAGTAGGCGACTTATATACAAATAAGGCACTATTTTAATATGTACGAAATCATTTAATTAGTTTATTAATAACCGCACCATAAGTATGCACCTTGCGAATCGGCGAGAACGGCTGTCCTTCTTAGAAAAAATATCAGGCGACTTATACACATATAAGGCACTATTTTAAGATGTACGAAATCATTTAATTAGTATATAATTTTTTAAAACTATAAGTATACACCTTATATATGGTTGCCTTTCTTAGATAAAGTAGCAGGCGACCTATACACAAATAAGGTACTATCTTAAGATTTATGAAATCATTCAATTGTATTATTAATTTTGAGCACCATAAGTATACACATAGATAAAGATAAAGAAAAGTACGAAAACATTTAATTATTTTATTAATTTTCCGCACCATAAGTATGCACCTTGCGAATCGGCGAGAACGGCTGTCCTCTTAGAAAAAGTATCAGGCGACTTATACACACATAAAGCACTATTTTAAGATGTACGAAATAATTTAATTAGTTTATTAATTTTTAGCACTATAAGTATACACCTTGAGTAGCGGCTGCCTTGCTTAGATAGTGTATCAGGCGACTTATACACATACGATGTACGATAATTTAATTATTTTATTAAGTTTCCGCACCATAAGTATACACATTGCGAATCGTCGAGAACGGCTGTCCTTCTTAGAAAAAGTATCAGGCGACTTATACACACATAAAGCACTATTTTAAGATGTACGAAATCATTTAATTAGTTTATTTATTTTTAGCACTATAAGTATACACCTTGAGTAGCGGCTACCTTTCTTAGATAAAGTAGTAGGCGACTTATACACATATAAGGCACTATTTTAAGATGTACGAAATCATTTAATTAGTTTATTAATTTTTAGCACCATAAGTATACACCTTGAGTAGCGGCTGTCTTTCTTTGATAAAGTAGCAGGCGACTTATACACAAATAAGGTACTATTTTAAGATGTACGAAAATGTAATTATGTTATTAAGTTTCCGCACCATACTCCTTGCGAATCGGCGAGAACGTCTGTCCTTCTTAGAAAAAGTATCAGGCGACTTATAAACATATGATGCACTATTTTAAGATGTACGAAATCATTTAATTAGTTTATAAAATTGCCGCACCTAAAGTATACACCTTGCGAATCGGCGAGAATTGCTGTCCTTCTTGAAAAAAGTATCAGGCGACGTATACACATATAAGGCACTATTTTAAGATGTACGAAATCATTTAATTAGTTTATTAATTTTTAGCACCATAAGTATACACCTTGAGTAGCGGCTGTCTTACTTAGATAAAGTATCAGGCGACTTATACACAAATAAGGTACTATTTCACAATGTATGAAATCATTTAATTAATTTAAATCTTCCGCACCATAAGTATACACGTTGAAGAACGGCTGCCTTGCTTAGATAAAGATCCGGCGACTTATACACAAATAAAATACTATTTTAAGATGTACGAAAATTTAATAATTTTATTAAGTTTCCGCACCATAAGTATACACATTGAGAATCTGCGAGACCGGCTGTCCTTCTTAGAAAAAGTAGCAGGCGACTTAACCACATATAACCAACTAATTTAAGATTTACGAACACATTTAATTATTTTATTAAGTTTCCGAACATTAAGTATAAACCTTGAGAATCGACAAGAACGGCGGTCCTTCTTAGAAAAAGTATCAGGCGACTTATACACAACAAAGCCACTATTTCAAGATGTACGAAATCATTTAATTAGTTTATTAATTTTTAGCACCAAAGTATACACCTTGCGAATCGTCGAGAACGTCTGTCCTTCTTAGAACAAGTATCAGGCGACTTATACACATATAAGGCACTATTTCACGATGTACGAAATCATTTAATTATATTATTAATTTGCCGCACCATAAGTACTTCTTGCGAATCGGCGAGAACGGCTGTACTTCTTAGAAAATTATCAGGCGACTTATACACAACAAAGGCACTATTTCAAGATGTACGAAATCATTTAATAAGTGTATTAATTTTTAGCACCAAAGTATACACCTTACGAATCGGCGAGAACGGCTGTCCCTCTTAGAAAAATTATCAGACGACTTATACACAACAAAGGCACTATTTCAAGATGTACGAACTGATTTAATTAGTTTAAATCTTCCGCACCATAAGTATACACGTAATTTCAGCACCATAAGTATACACCTTGAGTAGCGGCTACCTTTCTTAGATAAAGTAGTAGGCGGGTTATACACAAATAAGGCACTATTTTAATATGTACGAAATCATTTAATTATTTTATTAATTTGCCGCACCATAAGTATACACCTTGCGAATCGGCGAGAACGGCTGTCCTTCTTAAAAACAGTATTAGGCGACTTATACACATATAAGGCACTATTTTAATATGTACGAAATCATTTAATTATTTTATTAATTTTCCGCACCATAAGTATACACCTTGCGAATCGGCGAGAACGTCTGTCCTTCTTAGAAAAAGTATCAGGCGATTTATACACATATAAGGCACTATTTCAAGATGTACGAAATCATTTAATTATATTATTAATTTGCCGCACCATAAGTACTTCTTGCGAATCGGCGAGAACGGCTGTCCTTCTTAGAAAAATTATCAGGCGACTTATACACAACAAAGGCACTATTTCAAGATGTACGAAATCATTTAATTAGTGTATTAATTTTTAGCACCAAAGTATACACCTTAAGAATCGGCGAGAACGGCGGTCCTTTTTAGAAAAAGTATCAGGCGACTTATTCACATATAAGGCACTATTTCAAGATGTACGAAATCATTTATTAAGTTTATTAATTTTCCGCACCATAAGTATACACCTTGAGTTGCGGCTGTCTTGCTTAGATAAAGTATCAGTCGACTTATACACAAATAAGGTATTATTTCAAGATGTACAAAATCATTTAATTAATTTAAATCTTCCGCACCATAAGTATTATTATTATTAAGTTATTAAGTTTCCGCACCATAAGTATACACATAGAGAATCTGCGAGACCGGCTGTCCTTCTTAGAAAAAGTAGCAGGCGACTTAACTACATATAACCAACTAATTTAAGATTTACAAACACATTTAATTATTTTATTAAGTTTCCGCACCATAAGTATACACCTTGCGAATCGGCGAGAACGTCTGTCCTTCTTAGAAAAAGTATCAGGCGATTTATACACATATAAGGCACTATTTCAAGATGTACGAAATCATTTAATTATATTATTAATTTGCCGCACCATAAGTACTTCTTGCGAATCGACAAGAACGGCGGTCCTTCTTAGAAAAAGTATCAGGCGACTTATACACAACAAAGCCACTATTTCAAGATGTACGAAATCATTTAATTAGTGTATTAATTTTTAGCACCAAAGTATAAACCTTGAGAATCGACAAGAACGGCGGTCCTTCTTAGAAAAAGTATCAGGCGACTTATACACAACAAAGCCACTATTTCAAGATGTACGAAATCATTTAATTAGTTTATTAATTTTTAGCACCAAAGTATACACCTTGCGAATCGTCGAGAACGTCTGTCCTTCTTAGAAAAAGTATAAGGCGACTTATACACATATAAGGCACTATTTCACGATGTACGAAATCATTTAATTATATTATTAATTTGCCGCACCATAAGTACTTCTTGCGAATCGGCGAGAACGGCTGTCCTTCTTAGAAAAATTATCAGGCGACTTATACACATATAAGGCACTATTTCAAGATGTACGAAATCATTTAATTAGTTTATTAATTTTTAGAACCAAATTATACACCTCGCGAATCGTCGAGAACGTCTGTCCTTCTTAGAAAAAGTATCAGGCGACTTATACACATATAAGGCACTATTTCACGATGTACGAAATCATTAAATTATATTATTAATTTGCCGCACCATAAGTACTTCTTGCGAATCGGCGAGAACTGCTGTCCTTCTTAGAAAAATTATCAGGCGACTTATACACAACAAAGGCACTATTTCAAGATGTACGAAATCATTTAATAAGTGTATTAATTTTTAGCACCAAAGTATACACCTTACGAATCGGCGAGAACGTCTGTCCTTCTTAGAAAAAGTATCAGGCGACTTATACACATATAAGGCACTATTTCACGATGTACGAAATCATTTAATTATATTATTAATTTGCCGCACCATAAGTATACTTCTTGCGAATCGGCGAGAACGGCTGTCCTTCTTAGAAAATTATCAGACGACTTATACACAACAAAGGCACTATTTCAAGATGTACGAAATCATTTAATTAGTGTATTAATTTTTAGCACCAAAGTATACACCTTGCGAATCGGCGAGAACGGCGGTCCTTTTTAAAAAAAATATCAGGCGACTTATTCACATATAAGGCACTATTTTAAGATGTACGAAAACATTTAATTATATTATTAATTTGCCGCACCATAAATACTTCTTGCGAATCGGCGAGAACGGCTGTCCTTCTTAGAAAAATTATCAGACGACTTATACACAACAAAGGCACTATTTCAAGATGTACGAAATCATTTAATTAGTGTATTAATTTTTAGCACCAAAGTATACACCTTGCGAATCGGCGAGAACGGCGGTCCTTTTTAGAAAAAGTATCAGGCGACTTATTCACATATAAGACACTATTTTAAGATGTACGAAATCATTGAATTAGTTTATTAATTTTAGCACCATAGGTATACACCTTGAGTAGCGGCTACCTTTCTTTGATAAAGTAGTAGGCGATTTATACACAAATAAAGCACTATTTTAATATGTACGAAATCATTTAATTATTTTCTTAATTTGCCGCACCATAAGTATACACCTTGCGAATCGGCGAGAACGGCTGTCCTTCTTAGAAAAAGTATCAGGCGACTTATACACAACAAATGCGCTATTTCAAGATGTACGAAATCATTGAATTATTTCATTAATGTTTAGCACCATAAGTATACACCTTGCCTTGACTTATACACATATAAGGCACTATTTTAATATGTACGAAATCATTTAATTATATTATTAATTTTGCGGACCATAAATATACAAATAGATAAAGATACAGTAAAGTACGAAAACATTAAATTATTTTTAATAATTTGCCGCACTATAGGTATATACCTTGCGAATCGGCGAGAACGGCTGTCCTTCTTAGAAAAAATATCAGGCGACTTATACACAAATAAGACACTATTTCAAGATGTACGAAATCATTTAATTAGTTTATTAATTTTTAGCACCAAAGTATACACCTTGCGAATCGGCGAGAACGGCTGTTCTTCTTAGAAAAGGTATCAGGCGACTTAAAAACATAGAAGGCTTTATTTTAAGATGTACGAAATCATTTAATTAGTGTATTAATTTTTAGCACCATAAGTACACACCTTGAGTAGCGGCTACCTTTCTTGGATAAAGTAGTAGGCGACTTATACACATATAAGGCACTATTTCAAGATGTACGAAATCATTTAAAAGTTTTTATTTATTTGCCGCACCATAAGCACTACTTGCGAATCGGCAAGAACGGCTGTCCTTCTTAGAAAAATTATCAGGCGACTTATACACAACAAAGGCATTATTTCAAGATGTACGAACTGATTTAATTAGTTTATTTATTTTTAGCACCAAAGTATACACCTTGCGAATCGGCGAGAACGGCGGTCCTTTTTAAAAAAAGTATCAGGCGACTTATACACATATAAGGCACTATTTTAAGATGTACGAAATCTTTTAACTAGTGTCTTAATTTTTAGCACCATAAGTATACACCTTGAGTAGCGGCTGTCTTGCTTAGATACAGTATCAGGCTACACAAATACTTTACTTTTTATACTTTACTAATTTTCCGCACCATAAGCATTCACCTTGAGTAGCGGCTGTCTTGCTTTGATAAAGTATCAGGCGACTTATACACAAATAAGGTACTATTTCAAGATCTTCGAAATCATTTAATTAATTTATAATACTTCCGCACCATAAATATACCTGTTGAGGAACTGCTGTCTTGCTTTGATAAAGTATCAAGCGACTTATACACAAATAAAGTACTATTTTAAGATGTACGAAATCATTTAATTATTTTATTAATTTGCCGCACCATAAGTATACACATTGAGATTCGGCGAGACCGGCTGTCCTTCTTAGAAAAAGTATCACGCGACTTAACCACATATAACCAACTATTTTAGGATTTACGAACACATTTAATTATTTTATTAATTTTTAGCACCATAAGTATACACCTTGAGTAGCGGCTACCTTTCTTAGATAAAGTAGAAGGCGACTTATACACAAATAAGGTACTAGTTCAAGATGTACACAAGATGTACGAAATCATTTAATTAGTTTATTAATTTGCCGCACCACCTTGCGAATCGGCGAGAACGGCTGTCCTTCTTAGAAAAAGTATCAGGCAACTTATACACATATAAGGCACTATTTTAAGATGTACGAAATCATTTAATTAGTTTATTAATGTTTAGCCCCATAAGTATACACCTTGAGTAGCGGCTGCCTTTCTTAGATAAAGTAGAAGGCGACTTATACACAAATACGGTACTAGTTCAAGATGTACACAAATAATGCACTATTTCAAGATGTACGAAATCATTTAATTAGTTTATTTATTTTTAGCACCAAAGTATACACCTTGTCTTGACTTATACACATATAAGGCACTATTTTAATATGTACGAAATCATTTAATTATATTATTAATTTTGCGGACCATAAATATACAAATAGATAAAGATAGAGTAAAGTACGAAAACATTAAATTATTTTTATTAATTTGCCGCACTATAGGTATATACCTTGCGAATCGGCGAGAACGGCTGTCCTTCTTAGAAAAATTATCAGGCGACTTATACACAACAAAGGCACTATTTCAAGATGTACGAAATCATTTAATTAGTTTATTAATTTCAGCACCATAAGTATACACCTTGAGTAGCGGCTACCTTTTTTAGATAAAGTAGAAGGCGACTTATACACAAAAAAGGCACTATTTCAAGATGTACGAAAGCATTTAATTATATTATTGATTTGCCGCACCATAAGTACTTCTTGCGAATCGGCGAGAACGGCTGTCCTTCTTAGAAAAATTATCAGACGACTTATACACAACAAAGGCACTATTTCAAGATGTACGAAATCATTGAATTAGTTTATTAATTTCAGCACCATAAGTATACACCTTGAGTAGCGGCTACCTTTCTTAGATAAAGTAGTAGGCGGGTTATACACAAATAAGGCACTATTTTAATATGTACGAAATCATTTAATTATTTTATTAATTTGCCGCACCATAAGTATACACCTTGCGAATCGGCGAGAACGGCGGTCCTTCTTAGAAAAAGTATCAGGCGACTTATACACAACAAATGCGCTATTTCAGAGTGTACGAAATCATTAATTTAGTTCATTAATGTTTAGCACCATAAGTATACACCTTGTCTTGACTTATACACATATAAGGCACTATTTTAATATGTACGTAATCATTTAATTATATTATTAATTTTGCGGACCATAAATATACAAATAGATAAAGATAGAGTAAAGTACGAAAACATTAAATTATTTTTATTAATTTGCCGCACTATAGGTATATACCTTGCGAATCGGCGAGAACGGCTGTCCTTCTTAGAAAATTATCAGGCGACTTATACACAACAAAGGCACTATTTCAAGATGTACGAAATCATTTAATTAGTTTATTTATTTTTAGCACCAAAGTATACACCTTGCGAATCGGCGAGAACGGCGGTCCTTCTTAGAAAAAGTATCAGGCGACTTATACACAACAAATGCGCTATTTCAAGATGTACGAAATCATTGAATTATTTCATTAATGTTTAGCACCATAAGTATACACCTTGTCTTGACTTATACACATATAAGGCACGATTTTAATATGTGCGAAATCATTTAATTATTTTATTAATTTGCCGCACCCCTTGCAAATCGGCAAGAACGGCTGTCCTTCTTAAAAAAAGTATCAAGCGACTTATACACATATAAGGCACTATTTCAAGATGTACGAAATCATTGAATTATTTTATTAATGTGCCGCACCATAAGTATACACCTTGAGTAGCGGCTACCTTTCTTAGATAAAGTAGTAGGCGATTTATACACAAATAAGGCACTATTTTAATATGTACGAAATCATGTAATTATTTTATTAATTTTCCGCACCATAAGTATACACCTTGCGAATCGGCGAGAACGGCTGTCCTTCTTAGAAAAATTATCAGGCGATTTATACACATATAAGGCACTATTTCAAGATGTACGAAATCATTTAATTATATTATTAATTTGCCGCACCATAAGTACTTGTTGCGAATCGGCGAGAACGGCTGTCCTTCTTAGAAAAATTATCAGACGACTTATTCACATATAAGACACTATTTTAAGATGTACGAAATCATTGAATTAGTTTATTAATTTCAGCACCATAAGTATACACCTTGAGTAGCGGCTACCTTTCTTAGATAAAGTAGTAGGCGATTTATACACAAATTAGGCACTATTTTAATATGTACGAAATCATTTAATTATTTTCTTAATTTGCCGCACCATAAGTATACACCTTGCGAATCGGCGAGAACGGCTGTCCTTCTTAGAAAAAGTATCAGGCGACTTATACACAACAAATGCGCTATTTCAAGATGTACGAAATCATTTAATTAGTGTATTAATATTTAGCACCAAAGTATACACCTTGCGAATCGGCGAGAACGGCGGTCCTTCTTAGAAAAAGTATCAGGCGACTTATTCACATATAAGACACTATTTTAAGATGTACGAAATCATTGAATTAGTTTATTAATTTCAGCACCATAAGTATACACCTTGAGTAGCGGCTACCTTTCTTAGATAAAGTAGTAGGCGATTTATACACAAATTAGGCACTATTTTAATATGTACGAAATCATTTAATTATTTTCTTAATTTGCCGCACCATAAGTATACACCTTGCGAATCGGCGAGAACGGCTGTCCTTCTTAGAAAAAGTATCAGGCGACTTATACACAACAAATGCGCTATTTCAAGATGTACGAAATCATTGAATTATTTCATTAATGTTTAGCACCATAAGTATACTCCTTGTCTTGACTTATACACATATAAGGCACTATTTTAATATGTACGAAATCATTTAATTATATTATTAATTTTGCGGACCATAAATATACAAATAGATAAAGATAGAGTAAAGTACGAAAACATTAAATTATTTTTATTAATTTGCCGCACTATAGGTATATACCTTGCGAATTGGCGAGAACGGCTGTCCTTCTTAGAAAAAATATCAGGCGACTTAAAAACATAGAAGGCTTTATTTTAAGATGTACGAAATCATTTAATTAGTGTATTAATTTTTAGCACCATAAGTACACACCTTGAGTAGCGGCTACCTTTCTTGGATAAAGTAGTAGGCGACTTATACACATATAAGGCACTATTTCAAGATGTACGAAATCATTTAAAAGTTTTTATTTATTTGGCGCACCATAAGCACTACTTGCGAATCGGCAAGAACGGCTGTCCTTCTTAGAAAAATTATCAGGCGACTTATACACAACAAAGGCACTATTTCAAGATGTACGAACTGATTTAATTAGTTTATTTATTTTTAGCACCAAAGTATACACCTTGCGAATCGGCGAGAACGGCGGTTCTTTTTAAAAAAAGTATCAGGCGACTTATACACATATAAGGCACTATTTTAAGATGTACGAAATCATTTAATTATATTATTAATTTGCCGCACCATAAGTACTTGTTGCGAATCGGCGAGAACGGCTGTCCTTCTTAGAAAAATTATCAGACGACTTATACACAACAAAGGCACTATTTCAAGATGTACGAAATCTTTTAACTAGTGTCTTAATTTTTAGCACCATAAGTATACACCTTGAGTAGCGGCTACCTTTCTTAGATAAAGTAGTAGGCGATTTATACACAAATAAGGCACTATTTTAATATGTACGAAATCATTTAATTATTTTATTAATTTTCCGCACCATAAGTATACACCTTGCGAATCGGCGAGAACGGCTGTCCTTCTTAGAAAAATTATCAGGCGATTTATACACATATAAGGCACTATTTCAAGATGTACGAAATCATTTAATTATATTATTAATTTGCCGCACCATAAGTACTTGTTGCGAATCGGCGAGAACGGCTGTCCTTCTTAGAAAAATTATCAGACGACTTATACACAACAGAGGCACTATTTCAAGATGTACGAAATCTTTTAACTAGTGTCTTAATTTTTAGCACCATAAGTATACACCTTGAGTAGCGGCTGTCTTGCTTAGATACAGTATCAGGCTGCACAAATATATTACTTTTTATACTTTATTAATTTTCCGCACCATAAGCATACACCTTGAGTAGCGGCTGTCTTGCTTTGATAAAGTATCAGGCGACTTATACACAAATAAGGTACTATTTCAAGATCTTCGAAATCATTTAATTAATTTATAATACTTCCGCACCATAAATATACCTGTTGAGGAACTGCTGTCTTGCTTTGATAAAGTATCAAGCGACTTATACACAAAAAAGGCACTATTTCAAGATGTACGAAATCATTTAATTAGTTTATTAATTTGCCGCACCACCTTGCGAATCGGCGAGAACGGCTGTCCTTCTTAGAAAAAATATCAGGCGACTTATACACATATAACGCACTATTTTAAGATGTACGAAATCATGTAATTAGTTTATTAATTTGTAGCACCATAAGTATAACCTTTGAGTAGCGGCTACCTTTCGTAGATAAAGTAGTAGGCGATTTATACACAATAAGGCACTATTTTAATATGTACGAAATCATTTAATTATTTTATTAATTTGCCGCACCATAAGTACCTTGAGTAGCGGCTAACTTTCTTAGATAAAGTAGTAAACGACTTATACACATATACGGCACTATTTCAAAATGTACGAAATCATTTAATTATTTTATTAATTTTCCGCACCATATGTATACACCTTGCAAATCGGCGAGAACGGCGGTCCTTCTTAGAAGAAGTATCAGGCGACTTATACACATATAACGCACTATTTTAAGATGTACGAACTCATTTAATTAGTTTATTAATTTTTAGCACCATAAGTATACACCTTGAGTATCAGGCGACTTATAAACAAATAGGGCAGTATTTTAAGATGTACGAAATCATTCAATTATATTATTAATTTGGTGCACCATAAGTTTACACATAGATAAAGATAAAGTAAAGTACGAACACATTTAATTATTTTATTATTTGCCGCACTATAGGTATATACCTTGCGAATCGGCTAGAACGACTGTTCTTCTTAGAAAAAGTATCAGGCGACTTATACACATATAAGGCAATATTTTAAGATGTACGAAATCATTTAATTAGTTTATTAATTTTTAGCAACAAAGTATACACCTTGCGAATCGGCGAGAGCAGCTGTCCTTCTTAGAAAAAGTATCAGGCGACTTATACACATATAACGCACTATTTTAAGATGTACGAACTCATTTAATTAGTTTATTAATTTTTAGCACCATAAGTATACACCTTGAGTATCAGGCGACTTATAAACAAATAGGGCACTATTTTAAGATGTACGAAATCATTCGATTATATTATTAATTTTGCGCACCATAAGTTTACACATAGATAAAGATAAAGTAAAGTACGAACACATTTAATTATTTTATTATTTGTCGCACTATAGGTATATACCTTGCGAATCGGCTAGAACGACTGTTCTTCTTAGAAAAAGTATCAGGCGACTTATACACATATAAGGCAATATTTTAAGATGTACGAAATCATTTAATTAGTTTATTAATTTTTAGCAACAAAGTATACACCTTGCGAATCGGCGAGAACGGCGGTCCTTCTTAGAAAAAGTATCAGGCGACTTCTACACATATAACGCACTATTTTAAGATGTACGAAATCATTTAATTATTTTATTAATTTGCGCCACCATAAGTACTTCTTGCGAATCGTCGAGAACGTCTGTCCTTCTTAGAAAAAGTATCAGGCGACTTATTCACATATAAGACACTATTTTAAGATGTACGAAATCATTGAATTAGTTTATTAATTTCAGCACCATAAGTATACACCTTGAGTAGCGGCTACCTTTCTTAGATAAAGTAGTAGGCGATTTATACACAAATTAGGCACTATTTTAATATGTACGAAATCATTTAATTATTTTCTTAATTTGCCGCACCATAAGTATACACCTTGCGAATCGGCGAGAACGGCTGTCCTTCTTAGAAAAAGTATCAGGCGACTTATACACAACAAATGCGCTATTTCAAGATGTACGAAATCATTGAATTATTTCATTAATGTTTAGCACCATAAGTATACTCCTTGTCTTGACTTATACACATATAAGGCACTATTTTAATATGTACGAAATCATTTAATTATATTATTAATTTTGCGGACCATAAATATACAAATAGATAAAGATAGAGTAAAGTACGAAAACATTAAATTATTTTTATTAATTTGCCGCACTATAGGTATATACCTTGCGAATTGGCGAGAACGGCTGTCCTTCTTAGAAAAAATATCAGGCGACTTAAAAACATAGAAGGCTTTATTTTAAGATGTACGAAATCATTTAATTAGTGTATTAATTTTTAGCACCATAAGTACACACCTTGAGTAGCGGCTACCTTTCTTGGATAAAGTAGTAGGCGACTTATACACATATAAGGCACTATTTCAAGATGTACGAAATCATTTAAAAGTTTTTATTTATTTGGCGCACCATAAGCACTACTTGCGAATCGGCAAGAACGGCTGTCCTTCTTAGAAAAATTATCAGGCGACTTATACACAACAAAGGCACTATTTCAAGATGTACGAACTGATTTAATTAGTTTATTTATTTTTAGCACCAAAGTATACACCTTGCGAATCGGCGAGAACGGCGGTTCTTTTTAAAAAAAGTATCAGGCGACTTATACACATATAAGGCACTATTTTAAGATGTACGAAATCATTTAATTATATTATTAATTTGCCGCACCATAAGTACTTGTTGCGAATCGGCGAGAACGGCTGTCCTTCTTAGAAAAATTATCAGACGACTTATACACAACAAAGGCACTATTTCAAGATGTACGAAATCTTTTAACTAGTGTCTTAATTTTTAGCACCATAAGTATACACCTTGAGTAGCGGCTACCTTTCTTAGATAAAGTAGTAGGCGATTTATACACAAATAAGGCACTATTTTAATATGTACGAAATCATTTAATTATTTTATTAATTTTCCGCACCATAAGTATACACCTTGCGAATCGGCGAGAACGGCTGTCCTTCTTAGAAAAATTATCAGGCGATTTATACACATATAAGGCACTATTTCAAGATGTACGAAATCATTTAATTATATTATTAATTTGCCGCACCATAAGTACTTGTTGCGAATCGGCGAGAACGGCTGTCCTTCTTAGAAAAATTATCAGACGACTTATACACAACAGAGGCACTATTTCAAGATGTACGAAATCTTTTAACTAGTGTCTTAATTTTTAGCACCATAAGTATACACCTTGAGTAGCGGCTGTCTTGCTTAGATACAGTATCAGGCTGCACAAATATATTACTTTTTATACTTTATTAATTTTCCGCACCATAAGCATACACCTTGAGTAGCGGCTGTCTTGCTTTGATAAAGTATCAGGCGACTTATACACAAATAAGGTACTATTTCAAGATCTTCGAAATCATTTAATTAATTTATAATACTTCCGCACCATAAATATACCTGTTGAGGAACTGCTGTCTTGCTTTGATAAAGTATCAAGCGACTTATACACAAAAAAGGCACTATTTCAAGATGTACGAAATCATTTAATTAGTTTATTAATTTGCCGCACCACCTTGCGAATCGGCGAGAACGGCTGTCCTTCTTAGAAAAAATATCAGGCGACTTATACACATATAACGCACTATTTTAAGATGTACGAAATCATGTAATTAGTTTATTAATTTGTAGCACCATAAGTATAACCTTTGAGTAGCGGCTACCTTTCGTAGATAAAGTAGTAGGCGATTTATACACAATAAGGCACTATTTTAATATGTACGAAATCATTTAATTATTTTATTAATTTGCCGCACCATAAGTACCTTGAGTAGCGGCTAACTTTCTTAGATAAAGTAGTAAACGACTTATACACATATACGGCACTATTTCAAAATGTACGAAATCATTTAATTATTTTATTAATTTTCCGCACCATATGTATACACCTTGCAAATCGGCGAGAACGGCGGTCCTTCTTAGAAGAAGTATCAGGCGACTTATACACATATAACGCACTATTTTAAGATGTACGAACTCATTTAATTAGTTTATTAATTTTTAGCACCATAAGTATACACCTTGAGTATCAGGCGACTTATAAACAAATAGGGCAGTATTTTAAGATGTACGAAATCATTCAATTATATTATTAATTTGGTGCACCATAAGTTTACACATAGATAAAGATAAAGTAAAGTACGAACACATTTAATTATTTTATTATTTGCCGCACTATAGGTATATACCTTGCGAATCGGCTAGAACGACTGTTCTTCTTAGAAAAAGTATCAGGCGACTTATACACATATAAGGCAATATTTTAAGATGTACGAAATCATTTAATTAGTTTATTAATTTTTAGCAACAAAGTATACACCTTGCGAATCGGCGAGAGCAGCTGTCCTTCTTAGAAAAAGTATCAGGCGACTTATACACATATAACGCACTATTTTAAGATGTACGAACTCATTTAATTAGTTTATTAATTTTTAGCACCATAAGTATACACCTTGAGTATCAGGCGACTTATAAACAAATAGGGCACTATTTTAAGATGTACGAAATCATTCGATTATATTATTAATTTTGCGCACCATAAGTTTACACATAGATAAAGATAAAGTAAAGTACGAACACATTTAATTATTTTATTATTTGCCGCACTATAGGTATATACCTTGCGAATCGGCTAGAACGACTGTTCTTCTTAGAAAAAGTATCAGGCGACTTATACACATATAAGGCAATATTTTAAGATGTACGAAATCATTTAATTAGTTTATTAATTTTTAGCAACAAAGTATACACCTTGCGAATCGGCGAGAACGGCGGTCCTTCTTAGAAAAAGTATCAGGCGACTTCTACACATATAACGCACTATTTTAAGATGTACGAAATCATTTAATTATTTTATTAATTTGCGCCACCATAAGTACTTCTTGCGAATCGTCGAGAACGTCTGTCCTTCTTAGAAAAAGTATCAGGCGACTTATACACATATAAGGCACTATTTCACGATGTACGAAATCATTTAATTATCTTATTAATTTGCCGCACCATAAGTACTTCTCGCGAATCGGCGAGAACGGCTGTCCTTCTTAGAAAAATTATCAGGCGACTTATACACAACAAAGGCACTATTTCAAGATGTACGAAATCATTTAATAAGTGTATTAATTTTTAGCACCAAAGTATACACCTTACGAATCGGCGAGAACGTCTGTCCTTCTTAGAAAAAGTATCAGGCGACTTATACACATATAAGGCACTATTTCACGATGTACGAAATCATTTAATTATATTATTAATTTGCCGCACCATAAATATACTTCTTGCGAATCGGCGAGAACGGCTGTCCCTCTTAGAAAAATTATCAGACGACTTATACACAACAAAGGCACTATTTCAAGATGTACGAACTGATTTAATTAGTTTAAATCTTCCGCACCATAAGTATACACGTTGAGGAACGGCTGCCTTGCTTAGATAAAGTATCCGGCGACTTATACACAAATAAAATACTATTTTAAGATGTACGAAAATTTAATTATTTTATTAAGTTTCCGCACCATAAGTATACACATTGAGAATCTGCGAGACCGGCTGTCCTTCTTAGAAAAAGTTGCAGGCGACTTAACCACATATAACCAACTACTTTAAGATTTACGAACACATTTAATTATTTTATTAAGTTTCCGCACATTAAGTATAAACCTTGAGAATCGACAAGAACGGCGGTCCTTTTTAGAAAAAGTATCAGGCAACTTATACACAACAAAAGCACTATTTCAAGATGTACGAAATCATTTAATTAGTTTATTGATTTTTAGCACCAAAGTATACACCTTGCGAATCGTCGAGAACGGCGGTCCTTCTTAATCAAATTATCAGGCGACTTATACACAACAAAGGCACTATTTCAAGATGTACGAAATCATTTAATTAGTGTATTAATTTTTAGCACCAAAGTATACACCTTGCGAATCGGCGAGAACGGCGGTTCTTTTTAGAAAAAGTATCAGGCGACTTATTCACATATAAGGCACTATTTTAAGATGTACGAAATCATTTATTTAGTTTATTAATTTCAGCACCATAAGTATACACCTTGAGTAGCGGCTACCTTTCTGATAAAGTAGTAGGCGACTTATACACAAATAAGGCACTATTTTAATATGTACGAAATCATTTAATTATTTTATTAAGTTTCCGCACCATAAGTATACACATTGAGATTCGGCGAGACCGGCTGCCCTTCTTAGAAAAAGTAGCAGGCGACAAGAACGCCTCTATTTCTTAGCTAAAGTATTACGCGACTTATACACAAATAAAGCACTATCTTAAAATGTATGAAATCATTCAACTATATTATTTATTTTCGCACCATAAGTTTACACATAAATAAAATTAAGAGTAAAGTACGAAAACATTCAATTATTTTATTATTTTCCGCACTATAGGTATATACCTTGCGAATCGGCTAGAACGGCTGCCCTTCTTAGAAAATTAATCAGGCGACTTATACACATATAACGCACTATTTTAAGATGTACGAAATCATTGAATAGTTTATTAATTTTTAGCACCATAAGTATACACCTTGAGTAGCGGCTACCTTTCTTAGATAAACTAGTAGGGGACTTATACACAAATAAGGCACCATTTTAATATGTACGAAATCATTTAATTATATTATTAATTTTGCGGACCATAAATATACAAATAGATAAAGATAGAGTAAAGTACGAAAACATTAAATTATTTTTATTAATTTGCCGCACTATAGGTATATACCTTGCGAATCGGCGAGAACGGCTGTCCTTCTTAGAAAAATTATCAGGCGACTTATACACAACAAAGGCACTATTTCAAGATGTACGAAATCATTGAATTAGTTTATTAATTTCAGCACCATAAGTATACACCTTGAGTAGCGGCTACCTTTCTTAGATAAATTAGTAGGCGGGTTATACACAAATAAGGCACTATTTTAATATGTACGAAATCATTTAATTATTTTATTAATTTGCCGCACCATAAGTATACACCTTGCGAATCGGCGAGAACGGCGGTCCTTCTTAGAAAAAGTATCAGGCGACTTATACACAACAAATGCGCTATTTCAGAGTGTACGAAATCATTAATTTAGTGCATTAATGTTTAGCACCATAAGTATACACCTTGTCTTGACTTATACACATATAAGGCACTATTTTAATATGTACGAAATCATTTAATTATTTTATTAATTTGCCGCACCCCTTGCAAATCGGCAAGAACGGCTGTCCTTCTTAAAAAAAGTAGCAGGCGACTTATACACATATAAGGCACTATTTCAATATGTACGAAATCATTTAATTATTTTATTAATTTTCCGCACCATAAGTATACACCTTGCGAATCGGCGAGAACGGCTGTCCTTCTTAGAAAAAGTATCAGGCGATTTATACACATATAAGGCACTATTTCAAGATGTACGAAATCATTTAATTATATTATTAATTTGCCGCACCATAAGTACTTGTTGCGAATCGGCGAGAACGGCTGTCCTTCTTAGAAAAATTATCAGACGACTTATACACAACAAAGGCACTATTTCAAGATGTACGAAATCATTTAATTAGTGTATTAATATTTAGCACCAAAGTATACACCTTGCGAATCGGCGAGAACGGCGGTCCTTCTTAGAAAAAGTATCAGGCGACTTATTCACATATAAGACACTATTTTAAGATGTACGAAATCATTGAATTAGTTTATTAATTTCAGCACCATAAGTATACACCTTGAGTAGCGGCTACCTTTCTTAGATAAAGTAGTAGGCGATTTATACACAAATAAGGCACTATTTTAATATGTACGAAATCATTTAATTATTTTCTTAATTTGCCGCACCATAAGTATACACCTTGCGAATCGGCGAGAACGGCTGTCCTTCTTAGAAAAAGTATCAGGCGACTTATACACAACAAATGCGCTATTTCAAGATGTACGAAATCATTGAATTATTTCATTAATGTTTAGCACCATAAGTATACACCTTGTCTTGACTTATACACATATAAGGCACTATTTTAATATGTACGAAATCATTTAATTATTTTATTAATTTGCCGCACCCCTTGCAAATCGGCAAGAACGGCTGTCCTTCTTAAAAAAAGTATCAAGCGACTTATACACATATAAGGCACTATTTCAAGATGTACGAAATCATTGAATTATTTTATTAATGTGCCGCACCATAAGTATACACCTTGCGAATCGGCAAGAACGGCTGTCCTTCTTAAAAAAAGTAGCAGGCGACTTATACACATATAAGGCGCTATTTTAATATGTACGAAATCATTTAATTATTTTCTTAATTTGCCGCACCATAAGTATACACCTTGCGAATCGGCGAGAACGGCTGTCCTTCTTAGAAAAAGTATCAGGCGACTTATACACAACAAATGCGCTATTTCAAGATGTACGAAATCATTGAATTATTTCATTAATGTTTAGCACCATAAGTATACACCTTGTCTTGACTTATACACATATAAGGCACTATTTCAATATGTACGAAATCATTTAATTATTTTATTAAGTTTCCGCACCATAAGTATACACATTGAGATTCGGCGAGACCGGCTGTCCTTCTTAGAAAAAGTAGCAGGCGACAAGAACGCCTCTATTTCTTAGATAAAGTATTACGCGACTTATACACAAATAAAGAACTATCTTAAAATTTATGAAATCATTCAACTATATTATTTATTTTCGCACCATAAGTTTACACATAAATAAAATTAAGAGTAAAGTACGAAAACATTCAATTATTTTTATTAATTTGCCGCACTATAGGTATATACCTTGCGAATCGGCGAGAACGGCTGTCCTTCTTAGAAAAAATATCAGGCGACTTAAAAACATAGAAGGCTTTATTTTAAGATGTACGAAATCATTTAATTAGTGTATTAATTTTTAGCACCATAAGTACACACCTTGAGTAGCGGCTACCTTTCTTGGATAAAGTAGTAGGCGACTTATACACATATAAGGCACTATTTCAAGATGTACGAAATCATTTAAAAGTTTTTATTTATTTGCCGCACCATAAGCACTACTTGCGAATCGGCAAGAACGGCTGTCCTTCTTAGAAAAATTATCAGGCGACTTATACACAACAAAGGCACTATTTAAAGATGTACGAACTGATTTAATTAGTTTATTTATTTTTAGCACCAAAGTATACACCTTGCGAATCGGCGAGAACGGCGGTTCTTTTTAAAAAAAGTATCAGGCGACTTATACACATATAAGGCACTATTTTAAGATGTACGAAATCTTTTAACTAGTGTCTTAATTTTTAGCACCATAAGTATACACCTTGAGTAGCGGCTGTCTTGCTTAGATACAGTATCAGGCTACACAAATATATTACTTTTTATACTTTATTAATTTTCCGCACCATAAGCATACACCTTGAGTAGCGGCTGTCTTGCTTTGATAAAGTATCAGGCGACTTATACACAAATAAGGTACTATTTCAAGATCTTCGAAATCATTTAATTAATTTATAATACTTCCGCACCATAAATATACCTGTTGAGGAACTGCTGTCTTGCTTTGATAAAGTATCAAGCGACTTATACACAAAAAAGGCACTATTTCAAGATGTACGAAATCATTTAATTAGAGTATTAATTTGCCGCACCACCTTGCGAATCGGCGAGAACGGCTGTCCTTCTTAGAAAAAATATCAGGCGACTTATACACATATAACGCACTATTTTAAGATGTACGAAATCATTTAATTAGTTTATTAATTTTTAGCACCATAAGTATAACCTTTGAGTAGCGGCTACCTTTCCTAGATAAAGTAGTAGGCGATTTATACACAATAAGGCACTATTTTAATATGTACGAAATCATTTAATTATTTTATTAATTTGCCGCACCATAAGTACCTTGAGTAGCGGCTAACTTTCTTAGATAAAGTAGTAAACGACTTATACACATATACGGCACTATTTCAAAATGTACGAAATCATTTAATTATTTTATTAATTTTCCGCACCATATGTATACACCTTGCAAATCGGCGAGAACGGCGGTCCTTCTTAGAAGAAGTATCAGGCGACTTATACACATATAACGCACTATTTTAAGATGTACGAACTTAATTAGTTTATTAATTTTTAGCACCATAAGTATACACCTTGAGTATCAGGCGACTTATAAACAAATAGGGCAGTATTTTAAGATGTACGAAATCATTCAATTATATTATTAATTTGGTGCACCATAAGTTTACACATAGATAAAGATAAAGTAAAGTACGAACACATTTAATTATTTTATTATTTGCCGCACTATAGGTATATACCTTGCGAATCGGCTAGAACGACTGTTCTTCTTAGAAAAAGTATCAGGCGACTTATACACATATAAGGCAATATTTTAAGATGTACGAAATCATTTAATTAGTTTATTAATTTTTAGCAACAAAGTATACACCTTGCGAATCGGCGAGAGCAGCTGTCCTTCTTAGAAAAAGTATCAGGCGACTTATACACATATAACGCACTATTTTAAGATGTACGAACTCATTTAATTAGTTTATTAATTTTTAGCACCATAAGTATACACCTTGAGTATCAGGCGACTTATAAACAAATAGGGCACTATTTTAAGATGTACGAAATCATTCAATTATATTATTAATTTTGCGCACCATAAGTTTACACATAGATAAAGATAAAGTAAAGTACGAACACATTTAATTATTTTATTATTTGCCGCACTATAGGTATATACCTTGCGAATCGGCTAGAACGACTGTTCTTCTTAGAAAAAGTATCAGGCGACTTATACACATATAAGGCAATATTTTAAGATGTACGAAATCATTTAATTAGTTTATTAATTTTTAGCAACAAAGTATACACCTTGCGAATCGGCGAGAACGGCGGTCCTTCTTAGAAAAAGTATCAGGCGACTTCTACACATATAACGCACTATTTTAAGATGTACGAAATCATTTAATTATTTTATTAATTTGCGCCACCATAAGTACTTCTTGCGAATCGTCGAGAACGTCTGTCCTTCTTAGAAAAAGTATCAGGCGACTTATACACATATAAGGCACTATTTCACGATGTACGAAATCATTTAATTATCTTATTAATTTGCCGCACCATAAGTACTTCTTGCGAATCGGCGAGAACGGCTGTCCTTCTTAGAAAAATTATCAGGCGACTTATACACAACAAAGGCACTATTTCAAGATGTACGAAATCATTTAATAAGTGTATTGATTTTTAGCACCAAAGTATACACCTTACGAATCGGCGAGAACGTCTGTCCTTCTTAGAAAAAGTATCAGGCGACTTATACACATATAAGGCACTATTTCACGATGTACGAAATCATTTAATTATATTATTAATTTGCCGCACCATAAATATACTTCTTGCGAATCGGCGAGAACGGCTGTCCCTCTTAGAAAAATTATCAGACGACTTATACACAACAAAGGCACTATTTCAAGATGTACGAACTGATTTAATTAGTTTAAATCTTCCGCACCATAAGTATACACGTTGAGGAACGGCTGCCTTGCTTAGATAAAGTATCCGGCGACTTATACACAAATAAAATACTATTTTAAGATGTACGAAAATTTAATTATTTTATTAAGTTTCCGCACCATAAGTATACACATTGAGAATCTGCGAGACCGGCTGTCCTTCTTAGAAAAAGTAGCAGGCGACTTAACCACATATAACCAACTATTTTAAGATTTACGAACACATTTAATTATTTTATTATGTTTCCGCACATTAAGTATAAACCTTGAGAATCGACAAGAACGGCGGTCCTTTTTAGAAAAAGTATCAGGCAACTTATACACAACAAAGACACTATTTCAAGATGTACGAAATCATTTAATTAGTTTATTGATTTTTAGCACCAAAGTATACACCTTGCGAATCGTCGAGAACGGCGGTCCTTCTTAATCAAATTATCAGGCGACTTATACACAACAAAGGCACTATTTCAAGATGTACGAAATCATTTAATTAGTTTATTGATTTTTAGCACCAAAGTATACACCTTGCGAATCGGCGAGAACGGCGGTTCTTTTTAGAAAAAGTATCAGGCGACTTATTCACATATAAGGCACTATTTTAAGATGTACGAAATCATTTATTTAGTTTATTAATTTCAGCACCATAAGTATACACCTTGAGTAGCGGCTACCTTTCTGATAAAGTAGTAGGCGACTTATACACAAATAAGGCACTATTTTAATATGTACGAAATCATTTAATTATTTTATTAAGTTTCCGCACCATAAGTATACACATTGAGATTCGGCGAGACCGGCTGTCCTTCTTAGAAAAAGTAGCAGGCGACAAGAACGCCTCTATTTCTTAGATAAAGTATTAGGCGACTTATACACAAATAAAGCACTATCTTAAAATGTATGAAATCATTCAACTATATTATTTATTTTGCGCACCATAAGTTTACACATAAATAAAATTAAGAGTAAAGTACGAAAACATTCAATTATTTTATTATTTTCCGCACTATAGGTATATACCTTGCGAATCGGCTAGAACGGCTGCCCTTCTTAGAAAATGTATCAGGCGACTTATACACATATAACGCACTATTTTAAGATGTACGAAATCATTGAATAGTTTATTAATTTTTAGCACCATAAGTATACACCTTGAGTAGCGGCTACCTTTCTTAGATAAACTAGTAGGGGACTTATACACAAATAAGGCACCATTTTAATATGTACGAAATCATTTAATTATGTTATTAAGTTTCCGCACCATAAGTATACACATTGAGATTCGGCGAGACCGGCTGTCCTTCTTAGAAAAAGAAGCGGCGACAGAACGCCTCTATTTCTTAGATAAAGTATCAGGCGACTTATGCAAAATAAAGCACTATCTTAAAATGTATGACATCATTCAATTATATTATTAATTTTGCGCACCCTAAGTATATACCTAGATAAAGATAAAGTAAAGTACGAAAACATTTAATTATTTTATTATTTGCCGCACTATAGGTATATACCTTGCGAATCGGCGAGAACGGCTGTCCTTCTTAGAAAAAGTATCAGGCGACTTATACATATATAAGGCACTATTTCAAGATGTACGAAATCATTTAATTAGTTTATTAATATTTAGCACCATAAGTATACATCTTGAGTAGCAGCTACCTTTCTTAGATAAAGTAGAAGGCGACTTATACACAAATAAGGCACTATTTTCATATGTACGAAATCATTTAATTATTTTATTTAGTTTCCGCACCATAAGTATACACATTGAGATTCGGCGAGACCGGCTGTCCTTCTTAGAAAAAGTATCACGCGACTTAACCACATATAACCAAATATTTTAGGATTGACGAACACATTTAATTAGTATAGTAATTTTTAGCACCTTAAGTATACACCTTGAGTAGCGGCTACCTTTCTTAGATACAGTAGCAGGCGACTTATACACAAATAAGGCACTATTTTTATATGTACGAAATCATTTAATTATTTTATTAATTTTTGGCACCATAAGTATACGCCTTGCGAATCGGCGAGAACGGCTGTCCTTCTTAGAAAAAGTATCAGGCGACTTATACACATATAAGGCTCTATTTCAAGATGTACGAACTCATCTAGTTTCTTTTTATTAATTTTTCGCACCAAAGTATACACCTTGCGAATCGGCGAGAACGGCGGTCCTTCTTAGATAAAGTAGTAGGCGACTTATACACAAATAGGCACTATTTTAATATGTACGACATCATTGAATTAGTTTATTAATTTTTAGCAACATAAGTATACACTTCGAGTAGCGGATACCTTTCTTAGATAAAGTAGTAGGCGACTTATACACAAATAAGGCACTATTTTAATATGTACGAAATCATTGAATTAGTTTATTAATTTTTAGCAACATAAGTATATAATTATCAGACGACTTATACACAACAAAGGCACTATTTCAAGATGTACGAAATCATTTAATTAGTGTATTAATTTTTAGCACCAAAGTATACACCTTGCGAATCGGCGAGAACGGCGGTTCTTTTTAGAAAAAGTATCAGGCGACTTATTCACATATAAGGCACTATTTTAAGATGTACGAAATCATTTATTTAGTTTATTAATTTCAGCACCATAAGTATACACCTTGAGTAGCGGCTACCTTTCTGATAAAGTAGTAGGCGACTTATACACAAATAAGGCACTATTTTAATATGTACGAAATCGTTTAATTATTTTATTAATTTACCGCACTCCCTGCGAATCGGCGAGAACGGATGTCCTTCTTAAAAAAAGTATCAGGTGACTTATTCACATATAAGGCACTATTTCAAGATGTACGAAATCATTGAATTAGTTTATTAATTTCAGCACCATAAGTATACACCTTGAGTAACGGCTACCTTTCTTAGATAAAGTAGTAGGCGGGTTATACACAAATAAGGCACTATTTTAATATGTACGAAATCATTTAATTATTTTATTAATTTGCCGCACCATAAGTATACACCTTGCGAATCGGCGAGAACGGCTGTCCTTCTTAGAAAAATTATCAGGCGACTTATACACAACAAAGGCACTATTTCAAGATGTACGAAATCATTTAATTAGTTTATTTATTTTTAGCACCAAAGTATACACCTTGCGAATCGGCGAGAACGGCGGTCCTTCTTAGAAAAAGTATCAGGCGACTTATACACAACAAAAGCGCTATTTTAAAATGTACGAATTCATTGAATTATTTCATTAATGTTTAGCACCATAAGTATACACCTTGTCTTGACTTATACACAAATAAGGCACTATTTTAATATGTACGACATCATTTAATTATTTTATTAATTTGCCGCACCTTAAGTATACTCCTTGCGAATCGGCGAAACGACTGTCCTTCTTAGAAAAAGTATAAGGCGACTTATACACATATAAGGTACTATTTCAAGATGTACGAAATCATTTAATTAATTTATTAATCTTCCACGCCGTAAGTATACACGTTGAGGAACGGCTGTCTTGCTTAGATAAAGTATCAGGCGACTTATACACAAATAAAGTAATATTTTAAGATGTACGAAAATGTAATTATTTTATTATATTTCCGCACCATAAGTATACACATTGAGAATCGGCGAGACCGGCTGTCCTTCTTAGAAAAAGTAGCAGGCGACAAGAACGCCTCTATTTCTTAGATAAAGTATCAGGCGACTTATACACAAATAAAGCACTATCTTAAAATGTATGAAATCATTCAATTATATTATTTATTTTGCGCACCATAAGTATACACCTAGATAAAGATAAAGTAAAGTACGAAAACATTTAATTATTTTATTATTTGCCGCACTATAGGTATATACCTTGCGAACCGGCTAGAACGGCTGTCCTTCTTAGAAAATGTACCAGGCGACTTATACACATAAGAGGCACTATTTCAAGATGTACGAACTCATTTAATTTGTTTTATTAATTTTCCGCACCAAAGTATACACCTTGCGAATCGGCGAGAACGGCGGTCCTTCTTAGAAAAAGTATCAGGCGACTTATACACATATAACGCACTATTTTAAGATGTACGAAATCATTTAATTAGTTTATTAATTTTTAGCACCATAATTATAACCTTTGAGTAGCGGCTACCTTTCTTAGATAAAGTAGTAGGCGAGTTGTACACAAATAAGGCACTATTTTAAGATGTACGAAATCATTGAATAATTTATTAATTTTTAGCACCATAAGTATACACCTTGCGAATCGGCGAGAACGGCTGTCCTTCTTAGAAAAAGTAGCAGGCGACAAGAACGCCTCTATTTCTTAGATAAAGTATCAGGCGACTTATACACAAATAAAGCACTATCTTAAAATGTATGAAATCATTCAATTATATTATTTATTTTGCGCAGCATAAGTATACACCTAGATAAAGATAAAGTAAAGTACGAAAACATTTAATTATTTTATTATTTGCCGCAGTATAGGTATATACCTTGCGAACCGGCTAGAACGGCTGTCCTTCTTAGAAAATGTATCAGGCGATTTATACACATATAAGGCACTATTTCAAGATGTACGAAATCATTTAATTATATTATTAATTTGCCGCAGCATAAGTACTACTTGCGAATCGGCGAGAACGGCTGTCCTTCTTAGAAAAATTATCAGACGACTTATACACAACAAAGGCACTATTTCAAGATGTACGAAATCATTTAATTAGTGTATTAATTTTTAGCACCAAAGTATACACCTTGCGAATCGGCGAGAACGGCGGTCCTTTTTAGAAAAAGTATCAGGCGACTTATTCACATATAAGGCACTATTTTAAGATGTACGAAATCATTTATTTAGTTTATTAATTTCAGCACCATAAGTATACACCTTGAGTAGCGGCTACCTTTCTGATAAAGTAGTAGGCGACTTATACACAAATAAGGCACTATTTTAATATGTACGAAATCGTTTAATTATTTTATTAATTTACCGCACTCCCTGCGAATCGGCGAGAACGGATGTCCCTTAAAAAAAGTATCAGGTGACTTATTCACATATAAGGCACTATTTCAAGATGTACGAAATCATTGAATTAGTTTATTAATTTCAGCACCATAAGTATACACCTTGAGTAGCGCCTACCTTTCTTAGATAAAGTTGTAGGCGGGTTATACACAAATAAGGCACTATTTTAATATGTACGAAATCATTTAATTATTTTATTAATTTGCCGCACCATAAGTATACACCTTGCGAATCG
The DNA here is from genome assembly GCF_016746235.2 of Drosophila teissieri. Lineage (NCBI taxonomy): Eukaryota > Metazoa > Arthropoda > Insecta > Diptera > Drosophilidae > Drosophila > Drosophila teissieri. Next base: position 70,586 of record NW_025224999.1, read on the forward strand.
GCGAGAACGGCTGTCCTTCTTAAAAACAGTATTAGGCGACTTATACACATATAAGGCACTATTTTAATATGTACGAAATCATTTAATTATTTTATTAATTTTCCGCACCATAAGTATACACCTTGCGAATCGGCGAGAACGTCTGTCCTTCTTAGAAAAAGTATCAGGCGATTTATACACATATAAGGCACTATTTCAAGATGTACGAAATCATTTAATTATATTATTAATTTGCCGCAGCATAAGTACTACTTGCGAATCGGCGAGAACGGCTGTCCTTCTTAGAAAAATTATCAGACGACTTATACACAACAAAGGCACTATTTCAAGATGTACGAAATCATTTAATTAGTGTATTAATTTTTAGCACCAAAGTATACACCTTGCGAATCGGCGAGAACGGCGGTCCTTTTTAGAAAAAGTATCAGGCGACTTATTCACATATAAGGCACTATTTTAAGATGTACGAAATCATGTATTTAGTTTATTAATTTCAGCACCATAAGTATACACCTTGAGTAGCGGCTACCTTTCTGATAAAGTAGTAGGCGACTTATACACAAATAAGGCACTATTTTAATATGTACGAAATCGTTTAATTATTTTATTAATTTACCGCACTCCCTGCGAATCGGCGAGAACGGATGTCCCTTAAAAAAAGTATCAGGTGACTTATTCACATATAAGGCACTATTTCAAGATGTACGAAATCATTGAATTAGTTTATTAATTTCAGCACCATAAGTATACACCTTGAGTAGCGGCTACCTTTCTTAGATAAAGTTGTAGGCGGGTTATACACAAATAAGGCACTATTTTAATATGTACGAAATCATTTAATTATTTTATTAATTTGCCGCACCATAAGTATACACCTTGCGAATCGGCGAGAACGGCTGTCCTTCTTAGAAAAATTATCAGGCGACTTATACACAACAAAGGCACTATTTCAAGATGTACGAAATCATTTAATTATTTTATTTAGTTTCCGCACCATAAGTATACACATTGAGATTCGGCGAGACCGCCTGTCCTTCTTAGAAAAAGTGTCACGCGACTTAACCACATATAACCAAATATTTTAGGATTTACGAACACATTTAATTAGTATATTAATTTTTAGCACCGTAAGTATACACCTTGAGTAGCGGCTACCTTTCTTAGATACAGTAGCAGTCGACTTATACACAAATAAGGCACTATTTTAATATGTACGAAATCATTTAATTATTTTATTAATTTTTGGCACCATAAGTATACGCCTTGCGAATCGGCGAGAACGGCTGTCCTTCTTAGAAAAAGTATCAGGGGACTTATACACATATAAGGCACTATTTTAATATGTACGAAATCATTTAATTATTTTGTTAATTTGCCGCACCATAAGTATACTCCTTGCGAATCGGCGAAAACGGCTGTCCTTCTTAGAAAAAGTATAAGGCGACTTATACCCAAAAAATGTACTATTTCAAGATGTACGAAATCATTTAATTAATTTATTAATCTTCCGCGCCGTAAGTATACACGTTGAGGAACGGCTGTCTTGCTTAGATAAAGTATCAGGCGACTTATACACAAATAAAGTAATATTTTAAGATGTACGAAAATGTAATTATTTTATTATATTTCCGCACCATAAGTATACACATTGAGAATCGGCGAGACCGGCTGTCCTTCTTAGAAAAAGTAGCAGGCGACAAGAACGCCTCTATTTCTTAGATAAAGTATCAGGCGACTTATACACAAATAAAGTTTATTAGTTTATTAGTTGATTAAGTTTTAGCACCATAAGTATACACCTTGAGTAGCGGCTACCTTTCTGAGATAAAGCAGTAGGCGACGTATACACAAATAAGGCACTATTTTAATATGTACGAAATCAGTTAATTATTTTATTAATTTGCCGCACCATAAGTACTCCTTGCGAATCGGCGAGAACGGCTGTCCTTCTTAGAACAAGTATCAGGGGACTTATACACATATAAGGCACTATTTTAAGATGTACGAAATCATTTAATTAGTTTATTAATTTTTAGCACCATAAGTATAACCTTTGAGTAGCGGCTACCTTTCTTATATAAAGTAGTAGGCGAGTTGTACACAAATAAGGCACTATTTTAAGATGTACGAAATCATTGAATAATTTATTAATTTTTAGCACCATAAGTATACACCTTGCGAATCGGCGAGAACGGCTGTCCTTCTTAGAAAAATTATCAGGCGACTTATACACAACAAAGGCACTATTTAAAGATGTACGAACTGATTTAATTAGTTTATTTATTTTTAGCACCAAAGTATACACCTTGCGAATCGGCGAGAACGGCGGTCCTTTTTAGAAAAAGTATCAGGCGACTTATTCACATATAAGGCACTATTTTTAAATTTACGAAATTATTTATTTTTTTTATTAATTTCAGCACCATAAGTATACACCTTGAGTAGCGGCTACCTTTCTTAGATAAAGTAGTAGGCGACGTATACACAAATAAGGCACTATTTTAATATGTACGAAATCAGTTAATTATTTTATTAATTTGCCGCACCATAAGTACTCCTTGCGAATCGGCGAGAACGGCTGTCCTTCTTAGAAAAAGTATCACATATAAGGCACTATTTTAAGATGTACGAAATCATTTAATTAGTTTATTAATTTTTAGCACCATAAATATAACCTTTGAGTAGCGGCTACCTTTCTTAGATAAAGTAGTAGGCGAGTTATACACAAATAAGGTACTATTTTAAGATGTACGAAATCATTGAATAATTTATTTATTTTTAGCACCATAAGTATACACCTTGCGAATCGGCGAGAACGGCTGTCCTTCTTAGAAAAAGTAGCAGGCGAAAAGAACGCCTCTATTTCTTAGATAAAGTATCAGGCGACTTATACACAAATAAAGCACTATCTTAAAATGTATGAAATCATTCAATTATATTATTTATTTCGCGCACCATAAGTATATACCTAGATAAAGATAAAGTAAAGTACGAAAACATTTAATTATTTTATTATTTGCCGCACCATAAGTATACACCTTGCGAATCGGCGAGAACGGCTGTCCTTCTTAGAAAAATTATCAGGCGACTTATACACAACAAAGGCACTATTTCAAGATGTACGAAATCATTTAATTAGTTTATTTATTTTTAGCACCAAAGTATACACCTTGCGAATCGGCGAGAACGGCGGTCCTTCCTAAAAAAAAGTATCAGGTGACTTATTCACATATAAGGCACTATTTCAAGATGTACGAAATCATTGAATTAGTTTATTAATTTCAGCACCATAAGTATACACCTTGAGTAGCGGCTACCTTTCTTAGATAAAGTAGTAGGCGGGTTATACACAAATAATACTAAATCATTGAATTAGTTTATTAATTTCAGCACCATAAGTATACACCTTGAGTAGCGGCTACCTTTCTTAGATAAAGTAGTAGGCGGGTTATACACAAATAAGGCACTATTTCAAGATGTACGAAATCATTTAATTAGTTTAATAATTTTTAGCACCATAAATATAACGTTTGAGTAGCGGCTACCTTTCTTAGATAAAGTAGTAGGCGACTTACACACAAATAAGTCACTATTTTAATTTGTACGAAATCATTTAATTATTTTATTAATATGCCGCACCATAAGTATACACATTGAGATTCGGCGAGACCGGCTGTCCTTCTTAGAAAAAGTATCACGCGACTTAACCAGATATAACCAAATATTTTAGGATTTACGAATACATTTAATTAGTATATTAATTTTTAGCACCGTAAGTATACACCTTGCGAATCGGCGAGAACGGCGGTTCTTCTTAGAAAAAGTATCAGGCGACTTATACACAACAAATGCGCTATTTCAAGATGTACGAAATCATTGAATTATTTCATTAATGTTTAGCACCATAAGTATACACCTTGTCTTGACTTATACACAAATAAGGCACTATTTCAAGATGTACGAAATCATTTAATTAGTTTATTAATTTTTAGCACCATAAGTATACACCTTGAGTAGCGGCTACCTTTCTGAGATAAAGCAGTAGGCGACGTATACACAAATAAGGCACTATTTTAATATGTACGAAATCAGTTAATTATTTTATTAATTTGCCGCACCATGAGTACTCCTTGCGAATCGGCGAGAACGGCTGTCCTTCTTAGAACAAGTATCAGGGGACTTATACACATATAAGGCACTATTTTAAGATGTACGAAATCATTTAATTAGTTTATTAATTTTTAGCACCATAAGTATAACCTTTGAGTAGCGGCTACCTTTCTTATATAAAGTAGTAGGCGACTTATACACAATATGGCACTATTTTAATATGTACGAAATCATTTAATTATTTTATTAATTTGCCGCACCATAAGTACCTTGAGTAGCGGCTACCTTTCTTAGATAAAGTAGTAGGCGACTTATACACATATAAGGCACTATTTCCAAATGTACGAAATCATTTAATTATTTTATTAATTTTCCGCACCATATGTATACACCTTGCAAATCGGCGAGAACGGCTGTCCTTCTTAGAAGAAGTATCAGGCGACTTATACACATATCTTTAAAGATGTACGAAATCATTTAATTAGTTTATTTATTTTTAGCACCAAAGTATACACCTTGCGAATCGGCGAGAACGGCGGTCCTTTTTAGAAAAAGTATCAGGCGACTTATTCACATATAAGGCACTATTTTAAGATGTACGAAATCATTTATTTAGTTTATTAATTTCAGCACCATAAGTATACACCTTGAGTAGCGGCTACCTTTCTTAGATAAAGTAGTAGGCGACGTATACACAAATAAGGCACTATTTTAATATGTACGAAATCAGTTAATTATTTTATTAATTTGCCGCACCATAAGTACTCCTTGCGAATCGGCGAGAACGGCTGTCCTTCTTAGAAAAAGTATCACATATAAGGCACTATTTTAAGATGTACGAAATCATTTAATTAGTTTATTAATTTTTAGCACCATAAATATAACCTTTGAGTAGCGGCTACCTTTCTTAGATAAAGTAGTAGGCGAGTTATACACAAATAAGGTACTATTTTAAGATGTACGAAATCATTGAATAATTTATTAATTTTTAGCACCATAAGTATACACCTTGCGAATCGGCGAGAACGGCTGTCCTTCTTAGAAAAAGTAGCAGGCGAAAAGAACGCCTCTATTTCTTAGATAAAGTATCAGGCGACTTATACACAAATAAAGCACTATCTTAAAATGTATGAAATCATTCAATTATATTATTTATTTTGCGCACCATAAGTATATACCTAGATAAAGATAAAGTAAAGTACGAAAACATTTAATTATTTTATTATTTGCCGCACCATAAGTATACACCTTGCGAATCGGCGAGAACGGCGGTCCTTTTTAGAAAAAGTATCAGGCGACTTATTCACATATAAGGCACTATTTTAAGATGTACGAAATCATTTATTTAGTTTATTAATTTCAGCACCATAAGTATACACCTTGAGTAGCGGCTACCTTTCTTAGATAAAGTAGTAGGCGACGTATACACAAATAAGGCACTATTTTAATATGTACGAAATCAGTTAATTATTTTATTAATTTGCCGCACCATAAGTACTCCTTGCGAATCGGCGAGAACGGCTGTCCTTCTTAGAAAAAGTATCACATATAAGGCACTATTTTAAGATGTACGAAATCATTTAATTAGTTTATTAATTTTTAGCACCATAAATATAACCTTTGAGTAGCGGCTACCTTTCTTAGATAAAGTAGTAGGCGAGTTATACACAAATAAGGTACTATTTTAAGATGTACGAAATCATTGAATAATTTATTAATTTTTAGCACCATAAGTATACACCTTGCGAATCGGCGAGAACGGCTGTCCTTCTTAGAAAAAGTAGCAGGCGAAAAGAACGCCTCTATTTCTTAGATAAAGTATCAGGCGACTTATACACAAATAAAGCACTATCTTAAAATGTATGAAATCATTCAATTATATTATTTATTTTGCGCACCATAAGTATATACCTAGATAAAGATAAAGTAAAGTACGAAAACATTTAATTATTTTATTATTTGCCGCACCATAAGTATACACCTTGCGAATCGGCGAGAACGGCTGTCCTTCTTAGAAAAATTATCAGGCGACTTATACACAACAAAGGCACTATTTCAAGATGTACGAAATCATTTAATTAGTTTATTTATTTTTAGCACCAAAGTATACACCTTGCGAATCGGCGAGAACGGCGGTCCTTCCTAAAAAAAAGTATCAGGGGACTTATTCACATATAAGGCACTATTTCAAGATGTACGAAATCATTGAATTAGTTTATTAATTTCAGCACCATAAGTATACACCTTGAGTAGCGGCTACCTTTCTTAGATAAAGTAGTAGGCGGGTTATACACAAATAATACTAAATCATTGAATTAGTTTATTACTTTCAGCACCATAAGTATACACCTTGAGTAGCGGCTACCTTTCTTAGATAAAGTAGTAGGCGGGTTATACACAAATAAGGCACTATTTCAAGATGTACGAAATCATTTAATTAGTTTAATAATTTTTAGCACCATAAATATAACGTTTGAGTAGCGGCTACCTTTCTTAGATAAAGTAGTAGGCGACTTACACACAAATAAGTCACTATTTTAATTTGTACGAAATCATTTAATTATTTTATTAATATGCCGCACCATAAGTATACACATTGAGATTCGGCGAGACCGGCTGTCCTTCTTAGAAAAAGTATCACGCGACTTAACCAGATATAACCAAATATTTTAGGATTTACGAATACATTTAATTAGTATATTAATTTTTAGCACCGTAAGTATACACCTTGCGAATCGGCGAGAACGGCGGTCCTTCTTAGAAAAAGTATCAGGCGACTTATACACAACAAATGCGCTATTTCAAGATGTACGAAATCATTGAATTATTTCATTAATGTTTAGCACCATAAGTATACACCTTGTCTTGACTTATACACAAATAAGGCACTATTTCAAGATGTACGAAATCATTTAATTAGTTTATTAATTTTTAGCACCATAAATATAACGTTTGAGTAGCGGCTACCTTTCTTAGAAAAAGTATCAGGCGACTTATACACATATAAGGCACTATTTTAATATGTACGAAATCATTTAATTATTTTGTTAATTTGCCGCACCATAAGTATACTCCTTGCGAATCGGCGAAAACGGCTGTCCTTCTTAGAAAAAGTATAAGGCGACTTATACACAAATAAGGTACTATTTCAAGATGTACGAAATCATTTAATTAATTTATTAATCTTCCACGCCGTAAGTATACACGTTGAGGAACGGCTGTCTTGCTTAGATAAAGTATCAGGCGACTTATACACAAATAAAGTAATATTTTAAGATGTACGAAAATGTAATTATTTTATTATATTTCCGCACCATAAGTATACACATTGAGAATCGGCGAGACCGGCTGTCCTTCTTAGAAAAAGTAGCAGGCGACAAGAACGCCTTTATTTCTTACATAAAGTATCAGGCGACTTATACACAAATAAAGTTTATTAGTTTATTAGTTGATTAAGTTTTAGCACCATAAGTATACACCTTGAGAATCGGCGAGACCGTCTGTCATTCTTAGAAAAGGTAGCAGGCGACAAGAACGCCTCTATTTCTTAGATAAAGTATCAGGCGACTTATACACAAATAAAGCACTATCTTAAAATGTATGAAATCATTCAACTATATTATTTATTTTGCGCACCATAAGTTTACACATAAATAAAATTAAGAGTAAAGTACGAAAACATTCAATTATTTTACTATTTTCCGCACTATAGGTATATACCTTGCGAATCGGCTAGAACGGCTGTCCTTCTTAGAAAAAGTAGCAGGGGATTTATACACATATAACGCACTATTTTAAGATGTACGAAATCATTGAATAGTTTATTAATTTTAGCACCATAAATATAACCTTTGAGTAGCGGCTACCGTTCTTAGATAAAGTAGTAGGCGAGCTATACACAAATAAGGCACTATTTTAAGATGTACGAAATCATTGAATAATTTATTAATTTTTAGCACCATAAGTATACACCTTGAGAATCGGCGAGACCGGCTGTCATTCTTAGAAAAGGTAGCAGGCGACAAGAACGCCTCTATTTCTTAGATAAAGTATCAGGCGACTTATACACAAATAAAGCACTATCTTAAAATGTATGAAATCATTCAATTATATTATTTATTTTGCGCACCATAAGTATACACCTAGATAAAGATAAAGTAAAGTACGAAATCATTTAATTAGTTTATTAATTTTTAGCACCATAAGTATAACCTTTGAGTAGCGGCTACCTTTCTTAGATAAAGTAGTAGGCGACTTATACACAATATGGCACTATTTTAATATGTACGAAATCATTTAATTATTTTATTAATTTGCCGCACCATAAGTACCTTGAGTAGCGGCTACCTTTCTTAGATAAAGTAGTAGGCGACTTATACACATATAATGCACTATTTCCAAATGTACGAAATCATTTAATTATTTTATTAATTTTCCGCACCATATGTATACACCTTGCAAATCGGCGAGAACGGCTGTCCTTCTTAGAAGAAGTATCAGGCGACTTATACACATATCTTTAAAAATGTACGAAATCATTTAATTAGTTTATTAATTTTTAGCACCATAAGTATACACCTTGAGTAGCGGCTACCTTTCTTAGATAAAGTAGTAGGCGAGTTATACACAAATAAGGCACTATTTTAAGATGTACGAAATCACTTAATTATGTTATTAATTTGCCGCACCATAAGTATACTCCTTGCGAATCGGCGAGAACGGCTGTCCTATTTAGAAAAAGTATCAGGCGACTTATACACATATAAGGCACTATTTCAAGATGTACGAAATCATTTAATTAGTTTATTAATTTTTAGCACCATAAGTATAACCTTTGAGTAGCGGCTACCTTTCTTAGATAAAGTAGTAGGCGACTTATACACAATATGGCACTATTTTAATATGTACGAAATCATTTAATTATTTTATTAATTTGCCGCACCATAAGTACCTTGAGTAGCGGCTACCTTTCTTAGATAAAGTAGTAGGCGACTTATACACATAAGGCACTATTTCAAGATGTACGAAATCATTTAATTAGTTTATTAATTTTTAGCACCATAAGTATACACCTTGAGTAGCGGCTACCTTTCTTAGATAAAGTAGTACGCGAGTTATACACAAATAAGGCACTATTTCAAGATGTACGAAAATTTAATAATTTTTTTTAAGTTTCCGCACCATAAGTATACACCTTGAGAATCGGCGAGACCGGCTGTCATTCTTAGAAAAGGTAGCAGGCGACAAGAACGCCTCTATTTCTTAGATAAAGTATCAGGCGACTTATACACAAATAAAGCACTATCTTAAAATGTATGAAATCATTCAACTATATTATTTATTTTGCGCACCATAAGTTTACACATAAATAAAATTAAGAGTAAAGTACGAAAACATTCAATTATTTTATTATTTTCCGCACTATAGGTATATACCTTGCGAATCGGCTAGAACGGCTGCCCTTCTTAGAAAATGTATCAGGCGACTTATACACATATAACGCACTATTTTAAGATGTACGAAATCATTGAATAGTTTATTAATTTTTAGCACCATAAATATAACCTTTGAATAGCGGCTACCTTTCTTATATAAAGTAGTAGGCGAGTTATACACAAATAAGGCACTATTTTAAGATGTACGAAATCATTGAATAATTTATTAATTTTTAGCACCATAAGTATACACCTTGCGAATCGGCGAGAACGGCTGTCCTTCTTAGAAAAAGTAGCAGGCGACAAGAACGCCTCTATTTCTTAGATAAAGTATCAGGCGACTTATACACAAATAAAGCACTATCTTAAAATGTATGAAATCATTCAATTATATTATTTATTTTGCGCACCATAAGTATACACCTAGATAAAGATAAAGTAAAGTACGAAAACATTTGATTATTTTATTATTTGCCGCACTATAGGTATATACCTTGCGAATCGGCTAGAACGGCTGTCCTTCTTAGAAAATGTATCAGGCGACTTATACACATATAAGGCACTATTTCAAGATGTACAACTCATTTAATTTGTTTTATTAATTTTCCGCACCAAAGTATACACCTTGCGAATCGGCGAGAACGGCGGTCCTTCTTAGAAAAAGTATCAGGCGACTTATACACATATAACGCACTATTTTAAGATGTACGAAATCATTTAATTAGTTTATTAATTTTTAGCACCATAAGTATAACCTTTGAGTAGCGGCTACCTTTCTTAGATAAAGTAGTAGGCGACTTATACACAATATGGCACTATTTTAATATGTACGAAATCATTTAATTATTTTATTAAATTGCCGCACCATAAGTACCTTGAGTAGCGGCTACCTTTCTTAGATAAAGTAGTAGGCGACTTATACACATATAAGGCACTATTTCCAAATGTACGAAATCATTTAATTATTTTATTAATTTTCCGCACCATATGTATACACCTTGCAAATCGGCGAGAACGGCTGTCCTTCTTAGAAGAAGTATCAGGCGACTTATACACATATCTTTAAAGATGTACGAAATCATTTAATTAGTTTATTAATTTTTAGCACCATAAGTATACACCTTGAGTAGCGGCTACCTTTCTTAGATAAAGTAGTAGGCGAGTTATACACAAATAAGGCACTATTTTAAGATGTACGAAATCACTTAATTATGTTATTAATTTGCCGCACCATAAGTATACTCCTTGCGAATCGGCGAGAACGGCTGTCCTTCTTAGAAAAAGTATCAGGCGACTTATACACATATAAGGCACTATTTCAAGATGTACGAAATCATTTAATTATTTTATTAATTTGCCGCACCATAAGTACCTTGAGTAGCGGCTACCTTTCTTAGATAAAGTAGTAGGCGACTTATACACATAAGGCACTATTTCAAGATGTACGAAATCATTTAATTATTTTATTAATTTGCCGCACCATAAGTACCTTGAGTAGCGGCTACCTTTCTTAGATAAAGTAGTAGGCGACTTATACACATAAGGCACTATTTCAAGATGTACGAAATCATTTAATTAGTTTATTAATTTTTAGCACCATAAGTAGCGGCTACCTTTCTTAGATAAACTAGTAGGGGACTTATACACAAATAAGGCACCATTTTAATATGTACGAAATCATTTAATTATTTTATTAAGTTTCCGCACCATAAGTATACACATTGAGATTCGGCGAGACCGGCTGTCCTTCTTAGAAAAAGAAGCGGCGACAGAACGCCTCTATTTCTTAGATAAAGTATCAGGCGACTTATGCAAAATAAAGCACTATCTTAAAATGTATGACATCATTCAATTATAGTATTAATTTTGCGCACCCTAAGTATATACCTAGATAAAGATAAAGTAAAGTACGAAAACATTTAATTATTTTATTATTTGCCGCACTATAGGTATATACCTTGCGAATCGGCGAGAACGGCTGTCCTTCTTAGAAAAAGTATCAGGCGACTTATACACATATAACGCACTATTTTAAGATGTACGAAATCATTGAATAGTTTATTAATTTTTAGCACCATAAGTATACACCTTGAGTAGCAGCTACCTTTCTTAGATAAAGTAGAAGGCGACTTATACACAAATAAGGCACTATTTTCATATGTACGAAATCATTTAATTATTTTATTTAGTTTCCGCACCATAAGTATACACATTGAGATTCGGCGAGACCGGCTGTCCTTCTTAGAAAAAGTATCACGCGACTTAACCACATATAACCAAATATTTTAGGATTGACGAACACATTTAATTAGTATAGTAATTTTTAGCACCTTAAGTATACACCTTGAGTAGCGGCTACCTTTCTTAGATACAGTAGCAGGCGACTTATACACAAATAAGGCACTAGTTTTATATGTACGAAATCATTTAATTATTTTATTAATTTTTGGCACCATAAGTATACGCCTTGCGAATCGGCGAGAACGGCTGTCCTTCTTAGAAAAAGTATCAGGCGACTTATACACATATAAGGCTCTATTTCAAGATGTACGAACTCATCTAGTTTCTTTTTATTAATTTTTCGCACCAAAGTATACACCTTGCGAATCGGCGAGAACGGCGGTCCTTCTTAGATAAAGTAGTAGGCGACTTATACACAAATAGGTACTATTTTAATATGTACGACATCATTGAATTAGTTTATAAATTTTTAGCAACATAAGTATACACTTCGAGTAGCGGATACCTTTCTTAGATAAAGTAGTAGGCGACTTATACACAAATAAGGCACTATTAATAATATTAATAATAATATTAATATTTACAAAATCATTGAATTAGTTTATTAATTTTTAGCAACATAAGTATATAATTATCAGACGACTTATGCACAACAAAGGCACTATTTCAAGATGTACGAAATCATTTAATTAGTGTATTAATTTTTAGCACCAAAGTATACACCTTGCGAATCGGCGAGAACGGCGGTTCTTTTTAGAAAAAGTATCAGGCGACTTATTCACATATAAGGCACTATTTTAAGATGTACGAAATCATTTATTTAGTTTATTAATTTCAGCACCATAAGTATACACCTTGAGTAGCGGCTACCTTTCTGATAAAGTAGTAGGCGACTTATACACAAATAGGCACTATTTTAATATGTACGACATCATTGAATTAGTTTATAAATTTTTAGCAACATAAGTATACACTTCGAGTAGCGGATACCTTTCTTAGATAAAGTAGTAGGCGACTTATACACAAATAAGGCACTATTTTAATATTTACGAAATCATTGAATTAGTTTATTAATTTTTAGCAACATAAGTATATAATTATCAGACGACTTATACACAACAAAGGCACTATTTCAAGATGTACGAAATCATTTAATTAGTGTATTAATTTTTAGCACCAAAGTATACACCTTGCGAATCGGCGAGAACGGCGGTTCTTTTTAGAGAAAGTATCAGGCGACTTATTCACATATAAGGCACTATTTTAAGATGTACGAAATCATTTATTTAGTTTATTAATTTCAGCACCATAAGTATACACCTTGAGTAGCGGCTACCTTTCTGATAAAGTAGTAGGCGACTTATTCACATATAAGGCACTATTTTAAGATGTACGAAATCATTTATTTAGTTTATTAATTTCAGCACCATAAGTATACACCTTGCGAATCGGCGAGAACGGCGGTCCTTCTTAGAAAAAGTATCAGGCGACTTATACACAACAAATGCGCTATTTCAAGATGTACGAAATCATTGAATTATTTCATTAATGTTTAGCACCATAAGTATACACCTTGTCTTGACTTATACACAAATAAGGCACTATTTTAATATGTACGACATCATTTAATTATTTTATTAATTTGCCGCACCTTAAGTATACTCCTTGCGAATCGGCGAAACGGCTGTCCTTCTTAGAAAAAGTATCAGGCGACTTATACACATATAAGGCACTATTTTAAGATGTACGAAATCATTTAATTAGTTTATTAATTTTTAGCACCATAAATATAACCTTTGAGTAGCGGCTACCTTTCTTAGATAAAGTAGTAGGCGACGTATACACAAATAAGGCACTATTTTAATATGTACGAAATCAGTTAATTATTTTATTAATTTGCCGCACCATAAGTACTCCTTGCAAATCGGCGAGAACGGCTGTCCTTCTTAGAACAAGTATCAGGGGACTTATACACATATAAGGCACTATTTTAAGATGTACGAAATCATTTAATTAGTTTATTAATTTTTAGCACCATAAATATAACCTTTGAGTAGCGGCTACCTTTCTTAGATAAAGTAGTAGGCGAGTTATATACAATATGGCACTATTTTAATATGTACGAAATCATTTAATTATTTTATTAATTTGCCGCACCATAAGTACCTTGAGTAGCGGCTACCTTTCTTAGATAAAGTAGTAGGCGACTTATACACATATAAGGCACTATTTCCAAATGTACGAAATCATTTAATTATTTTATTAATTTTCCGCACCATATGTATACACCTTGCAAATCGGCGAGAACGGCTGTCCTTCTTAGAAGAAGTATCAGGCGACTTATACACATATCTTTTAAGATGTACGAAATCATTTAATTAGTTTATTAATTTTTAGCACCATAAGTATACACCTTGAGTAGCGGCTACCTTTCTTAGATAAAGTAGTAGGCGAGTTATACACAAATAAGGCACTATTTTAAGATGTACGAAATCATTGAATAATTTATTAATTTTTAGCACCATAAGTATACACCTTGCGAATCGGCGAGAACGGCTGTCCTTCTTAGAAAAAGTAGCAGGCGACAAGAACGCTTCTATTTCTTAGATAAAGTATCAGGCGACTTATACACAAATAAAGCACTATCAGGCGACTTATACACATATCTTTAAAGATGTACGAAATCATTTAATTAGTTTATTAATTTTTAGCACCATAAGTATACACCTTGAGTAGCGGCTACCTTTCTTAGATAAAGTAGTACGCGAGTTATACACAAATAAGGCACTATTTCAAGATGTACGAAAATTTAATTATTTTTTTTTTAAGTTTCCGCACCATAAGTATACACATTGAGATTCGGCGAGACCGGCTGTCCTTCTTAGAAAAAGAAGCGGCGACAGAACGCCTCTATTTCTTAGATAAAGTATCAGGCGACTTATGCAAAATAAAGCACTATCTTAAAATGTATGACATCATTCAATTATATTATTAATTTTGCGCACCCTAAGTATATACCTAGATAAAGATAAAGTAAAGTACGAAAACATTTAATTATTTTATTATTTGCCGCACTATAGGTATATACCTTGCGAATCGGCTAGAACGGCTGTCCTTCTTAGAAAATGTATCAGGCGACTTATACACATATAACGCACTATTTCAAGATGTACGAAATCATTTAATTAGTTTATTAATTTTTAGCACCATAAGTATACACCTTGAGTAGCGGCTACCTTTCTTAGATAAAGTAGTACGCGAGTTATACACAAATAAGGCACTATTTCAAGATGTACGAAAATTTAATTATTTTTTTTTTAAGTTTCCGCACCATAAGTATACACATTGAGATTCGGCGAGACCGGCTGTCCTTCTTAGAAAAAGAAGCGGCGACAGAACGCCTCTATTTCTTAGATAAAGTATCAGGCGACTTATGCAAAATAAAGCACTATCTTAAAATGTATGACATCATTCAATTATATTATTAATTTTGCGCACCCTAAGTATATACCTAGATAAAGATAAAGTAAAGTACGAAAACATTTAATTATTTTATTATTTGCCGCACTATAGGTATATACCTTGCGAATCGGCTAGAACGGCTGTCCTTCTTAGAAAATGTATCAGGCGACTTATACACATATAACGCACTATTTTAAGATGTACGAAATCATTTAATTAGTTTATTAATTTTTAGCACCATAAGTATAACCTTTGAGTAGCGGCTACCTTTCTTAGATAAAGTAGTAGGCGACTTATACACAATATGGCACTATTTTAATATGTACGAAATCATTTAATTATTTTATTAATTTGCCGCACCATAAGTACCTTGAGTAGCGGCTACCTTTCTTAGATAAATTAGTAGGTGACTTATACACATATAAGGCACTATTTCCAAATGTACGAAATCATTTAATTATTTTATTAATTTTTCGCACCATATGTATACACCTTGCAAATCGGCGAGAACGGCTGTCCTTCTTAGAAGAAGTATCAGGCGACTTATACACATATCTTTAAAGATGTACGAAATCATTTATATAGTGTATTAATTTTTAGCACCATAAGTATACACCTTGAGTAGCGGCTACCTTTCTGGTAAAGTAGTCAGGGACTTATACACAAATAAGGCACTATTTTAATATGTACGAAATCATTTAATTATGTTATTAATTTGCCGCACCATAAGTATACACCTTGCGAATCGGCGAGAACGGCTGTCCTTCTTAAAAACAGTATTAGGCGACTTATACACATATAAGGCACTATTTTAATATGTACGAAATCATTTAATTATTTTATTAATTTTCCGCACCATAAGTATACACCTTGCGAATCGGCGAGAACGTCTGTCCTTCTTAGAAAAAGTATCAGGCGACTTATACACATATAAGGCACTATTTCAAGATGTACGAAATCATTTAATTATATTATTAATTTGCCGCACCATAAGTACTTCTTGCGAATCGGCGAGAACGGCTGTCCTTCTTAGAAAAATTATCAGACGACTTATACACAACAAAGGCACTATTTCAAGATGTACGAAATCATTTAATTATATTATTAATTTGCCGCACCATAAGTACTTCTTGCGAATCGGCGAGAACGGCTGTCCTTCTTAGAAAAATTATCAGACGACTTATACACAACAAAGGCACTATTTCAAGATGTACGAAATCATTTAATTAGTGTATTAATTTTTAGCACCAAAGTATACACCTTGCGAATCGGCGAGAACGGCGGTCCTTTTTAGAAAAAGTATCAGGCGACTTATTCACATATAAGGCACTATTTTAAGATGTACGAAATCATTTATTTAGTTTATTAATTTCAGCACCATAAGTATACACCTCGAGTAGCGGCTACCTTTCTGATAAAGTAGTAGGCGACGTATACACAAATAAGGCACTATTTTAATATGTACGAAATCGTTTAATTATTTTATTAATTTACCGCACTCCCTGCGAATCGGCGAGAACGGATGTCCTTCTTAAAAAAAGTATCAGGTGACTTATTCACATATAAGGCACTATTTCAAGATGTACGTAATCATTGAATTAGTTTATTAATTTCAGCACCATAAGTATACACCTTGAGTAGCGGCTACCTTTCTTAGATAAAGTTGTAGGCGGGTTATACACAAATAAGGCACTATTTTAATATGTACGAAATCATTTAATTATTTTATTAATTTGCCGCACCATAAGTATACACCTTGCGAATCGGCGAGAACGGCTGTCCTTCTTAGAAAAATTATCAGGCGACTTATACACAACAAAGGCACTATTTCAAGATGTACGAAATCATTTAATTAGTTTATTTATTTTTAGCACCAAAGTATACACCTTGCGAATCGGCGAGAACGGCGGTCCTTCTTAGAAAAAGTATCACGCGACTTATACACAACAAATGCGCTATTTCAAGATGTACGAAATCATTGAATTATTTCATTAATGTTTAGCACCATAAGTATACACCTTGTCTTGACTTATACACAAATAAGGCACTATTTCAAGATGTACGAAATCATTTAATTAGTTTATTAATTTTTAGCACCATAAATATAACCTTTGAGTAGCGGCTACCTTTCTTAGATAAAGTAGTAGGCGACTTACACACAAATAAGTCACTATTTTAATTTGTACGAAATCATTTAATTATTTTATTAATTTGCCGCACCATAAGTATACACATTGAGATTCGGCGAGACCGGCTGTCCTTCTTAGAAAAAGTGTCACGCGACTTAACCACATATAACCAAATATTTTAGGATTTACGAACACATTTAATTAGTATATTAATTTTTAGCACCGTAAGTATACACCTTGAGTAGCGGCTACCTTTCTTAGATACAGTAGCAGTCGACTTATACACAAATAAGGCACTATTTTAATATGTACGAAATCATTTAATTATTTTATTAATTTTTGGCACCATAAGTATACGCCTTGCGAATCGGCGAGATCGGCTGTCCTTCTTAGAAAAAGTATCAGGCGACTTATACACATATAAGGAACTATTTCAAGATGTACGAACTCATTTAATTTGTTTTATTAATTTTCCGCACCAAAGTATACACCTTGCGAATCGGCGAGAACGGCGGTCCTTCTTAGATAAAGTAGTAGGCGACTTATACACAATATGGCACTATTTTAATATGTACGAAATCATTTAATTATTTTATTAATTTGCCGCACCATAAGTACCTTGAGTAGCGGCTACCTTTCTTAGATAAAGTAGTAGGCGACTTATACACATATAAGGCACTATTTCCAAATGTACGAAATCATTTAATTATTTTATTAATTTTCCGCACCATATGTATACACCTTGCAAATCGGCGAGAACGGCTGTCCTTCTTAGAAGAAGTATCAGGCGACTTATACACATATCTTTAAAGATGTACGAAATCATTTAATTAGTTTATTAATTTTTAGCACCATAAGTATACACCTTGAGTAGCGGCTACCTTTCTTAGATAAAGTAGTAGGCGAGTTATACACAAATAAGGCACTATTTTAAGATGTACGAAATCACTTAATTATGTTATTAATTTGCCGCACCATAAGTATACTCCTTGCGAATCGGCGAGAACGGCTGTCCTTCTTAGAAAAAGTATTAGGCGACTTATACACATATAAGGCACTATTTTAAGATGTACGAAATCATTTAATTAGTTTATTAATTTTTAGCACCATAAGTATAACCTTTGAGTAGCGGCTACCTTTCTTAGATAAAGTAGTAGGCGACTTATACACAATATGGCACTATTTTAATATGTACGAAATCACTTAATTATGTTATTAATTTGCCGCACCATAAGTACCTTGAGTAGCGGCTACCTTTCTTAGATAAAGTAGTAGGCGACTTATACACATATAAGGCACTATTTCCAAATGTACGAAATCATTTAATTATTTTATTAATTTTCCGCACCATATGTATACACCTTGCAAATCGGCGAGAACGGCTGTCCTTCTTAGAAGAAGTATCAGGCGACTTATACACATATCTTTAAAGATGTACGAAATCATTTAATTAGTTTATTAATTTTTAGCACCATAAGTATACACCTTGAGTAGCGGCCACCTTTCTTAGATAAAGTAGTAGGCGAGTTATACACAAATAAGGCACTATTTTAAGATGTACGAAATCACTTAATTATGTTATTAATTTGCCGCACCATAAGTATACTCCTTGCGAATCGGCGAGAACGGCTGTCCTTCTTAGAAAAAGTATTAGGCGACTTATACACATATAAGGCACTATTTTAAGATGTACGAAATCATTTAATTAGTTTATTAATTTTTAGCACCATAAGTATAACCTTTGAGTAGCGGCTACCTTTCTTAGATAAAGTAGTAGGCGACTTATACACAATATGGCACTATTTTAATATGTACGAAATCACTTAATTATGTTATTAATTTGCCGCACCATAAGTATACTCCTTGCGAATCGGCGAGAACGGCTGTCCTTCTTAGAAGAAGTATCAGGCGACTTATACACATATCTTTAAAGATGTACGAAATCATTTAATTAGTTTATTAATTTTTAGCACCATAAGTATACACCTTGAGTAGCGGCTACCTTTCTTAGATAAAGTAGTAGGCGAGTTATACACAAATAAGGCACTATTTTAAGATGTACGAAATCACTTAATTATGTTATTAATTTGCCGCACCATAAGTATACTCCTTGCGAATCGGCGAGAACGGCTGTCCTTCTTAGAAGAAGTATCAGGCGACTTATACACATATCTTTAAAGATGTACGAAATCATTTAATTAGTTTATTAATTTTTAGCACCATAAGTATAACCTTTGAGTAGCGGCTACCTTTCTTAGATAAAGTAGTAGGCGACTTATACACAATATGACACTATTTTAATATGTACGAAATCATTTAATTATTTTATTAATTTGCCGCACCATAAGTACCTTGAGTAGCGGCTACCTTTCTTAGATAAAGTAGTAGGCGACTTATACACATAAGGCACTATTTCCAAATGTACGAAATCATTAAATTATTTTATTAATTTTCCGCACCATATGTATACACCTTGCAAATCGGCGAGAACGGCTGTCCTTCTTAGAAGAAGTATCAGGCGACTTATACACATATAAGGCACTATTTTAAGATGTACGAAATCATTTAATTAGTTTATTAATTTTTAGCACCATAAGTATACACCTTGAGTAGCGGCTGCCTTTCTTAGATACAGTATAAGGCGACTTATACACAAATAAGGCACTATTTTAATATGTACGACATCATTGAATTAGTTTATTAATTTTTAGCACCATAAGTATACACATTGAGATTCGGCGAGACCGGCTGTCCTTCTTAGAAAAAGTATCACTCGACTTAACCACATATAACCAACTATTTTAGGATTTACGAACACATTTAATTATTTTATTAATTTTTAGCACCATAAGTATACACCTTGAGTAGCGGCTACCTTTCTTAGATAAAGTAGTAGGCGACTTATACACAAATAAGGCACTGTTTTAATATATACGACATCATTGAATTAGTTTATTAATTTTTAGCACCATAAGTATACACATTGAGATTCGGCGAGACCGGCTGTCCTTCTTAGAAAAGGTAGCAGGTGACAAGAACGCCTCTATTTCTTAGATAAAGTATCAGGCGACTTATACACAAATAAAGCACTATCTTAAAATGTATGAAATCATTCAACTATATTATTTATTTTGCGCACCATAAGTTTACACATAAATAAAATTAAGAGTAAAGTACGAAAACATTCAATTATTTTATTATTTTCCGCACTATAGGTATATACCTTGCGAATCGGCTAGAACGGCTGCCCTTCTTAGAAAATGTATCAGGCGACTTATACACAAATAAGGCACTATTTCAAGATGTACGAAATCATTTAATTATTTTTTTGTAATTTTCCGCACCATACGAACGGCGAGAACGGATATCCTTCTTAGAAAAAGTATCAGGCGACTTATACACATATAAGGCACTATTTTAAGATGTACGAAATCATTTAATTATTTTATTAATTTGCCGCACCATAAGTATACACCTTGAGTAGCGGCTACCTTTCTTAGATAAAGTAGTAGGCGACTTATACACAAATAAGGCACTATTTTAATATGTACGAAATCATTTAATTATTTTATTAATTTTTGGCACCATAAGTATACGCCTTGCGAATCGGCGAGAACGGCTGTCCTTCTTAGAAAAAGTATCACTCGACTTAACCACATATAACCAACTATTTTAGGATTTACGAACACATTTAATTATTTTATTAATTTTTAGCACCATAAGTATACACCTTGAGTAGCGGCTACCTTTCTTAGATAAAGTAGTAGGCGACTTATACACAAATAAGGCACTGTTTTAATATATACGACATCATTGAATTAGTTTATTAATTTTTAGCACCATAAGTATACACATTGAGATTCGGCGAGACCGGCTGTCCTTCTTAGAAAAAGTATCACTCGACTTAACCACATATAACCAACTATTTTAGGATTTACGAACACATTTAATTATTTTATTAATTTTTAGCACCATAAGTATACACCTTGAGTAGCGGCTACCTTTCCTAGATAAAGTAGAATGCGACTTATACACAAATATGGCACTATTACAAGATGTACGAAATCATTTAATTAGTTTATTAATTTGCCGCACCATAAGTATACTCCTTGCGAATCGGCGGGAACGGCTGTCCTTCTTAGAAAAAGTATCAGGCGACTTATACACATATAAGGCACTATTTTAAGATGTACGAAATCATTTAATTAGTTTATTAATTTTTAGCACCATAAGTATACACCTTGAGTAGCGGCTGCCTTTCTTAGATACAGTATAAGGCGACTTATACACAAATAAGGCACTATTTTAATATGTACGAAATCATTTAATTATTTTATTAAGTTTCCGCACCATAAGTATACACATTGAGATTCGGCGAGACCGGCTGTCCTTCTTAGAAAAAGTGTCACGCGACTTAACCACATATAACCAAATATTTTAGGATTTACGAACACATTTAATTAGTATATTAATTTTTAGCACCGTAAGTATACACCTTGAGTAGCGGCTACCTTTCTTAGATACAGTAGCAGTCGACTTATACACAAATAAGGCACTATTTTAATATGTACGAAATCATTTAATTATTTTATTAATTTTTGGCACCATAAGTATACGCCTTGCGAATCGGCGAGAACGGCTGTCCTTCTTAGAAAAAGTATCAGGCGACTTATACACATATAAGGAACTATTTCAAGATGTACGAACTCATTTAATTTGTTTTATTAATTTTCCGCACCAAAGTATACACCTTGCGAATCGGCGAGAACGGCGGTCCTTCTTAGATAAAGTAGTAGGCGACTTATACACAATATGGCACTATTTTAATATGTACGAAATCATTTAATTATTTTATTAATTTGCCGCACCATAAGTACCTTGAGTAGCGACTACCTTTCTTAGATAAAGTAGTAGGCGACTTATACACATATAAGGCACTATTTCCAAATGTACGAAATCATTTAATTATTTTATTAATTTTCCGCACCATATGTATACACCTTGCAAATCGGCGAGAACGGCTGTCCTTCTTAGAAGAAGTATCAGGCGACTTATACACATATCTTTAAATATGTACGAAATCATTTAATTAGTTTATTAATTTTTAGCACCATAAGTATACACCTTGAGTAGCGGCTACCTTTCTTAGATAAAGTAGTAGGCGAGTTATACACAAATAAGGCACTATTTTAAGATGTACGAAATCACTTAATTATGTTATTAATTTGCCGCACCATAAGTATACTCCTTGCGAATCGGCGAGAACGGCTGTCCTTCTTAGAAAAAGTATTAGGCGACTTATACACATATAAGGCACTATTTTAAGATGTACGAAATCATTTAATTAGTTTATTAATTTTTAGCACCATAAGTATAACCTTTGAGTAGCGGCTACCTTTCTTAGATAAAGTAGTAGGCGACTTATACACAATATGGCACTATTTTAATATGTACGAAATCACTTAATTATGTTATTAATTTGCCGCACCATAAGTATACTCCTTGCGAATCGGCGAGAACGGCTGTCCTTCTTAGAAGAAGTATCAGGCGACTTATACACATATCTTTAAAGATGTACGAAATCATTTAATTAGTTTATTAATTTTTAGCACCATAAGTATACACCTTGAGTAGCGGCTACCTTTCTTAGATAAAGTAGTAGGCGAGTTATACACAAATAAGGCACTATTTTAAGATGTACGAAATCACTTAATTATGTTATTAATTTGCCGCACCATAAGTATACTCCTTGCGAATCGGCGAGAACGGCTGTCCTTCTTAGAAGAAGTATCAGGCGACTTATACACATATCTTTAAAGATGTACGAAATCATTTAATTAGTTTATTAATTTTTAGCACCATAAGTATAACCTTTGAGTAGCGGCTACCTTTCTTAGATAAAGTAGTAGGCGACTTATACACAATATGACACTATTTTAATATATACGACATCATTGAATTAGTTTATTAATTTTTAGCACGATAAGTATACACCTTGAGTAGCGGCTACCTTTCTTAGATACTGTAGTAGGCGACTTATACACAAATAAGTCACTATTTTAATATGTACGAAATCATTTAATTATTTTATTAATTTGCCGCACCATAAGTATACTCCTTGCGAATCGGCGAGAACGCTGTCCTTATTAGAAAAAGAATCAGGCGACTTATTCACATATAAGGCATTATTTTAAGATGTACGAAATCATTGGATTAGTGTATTAATTTTTAGCACAATAAGTATACACCTTGAGTAGCGGCTACCTTTCTCAGATAAAGTAGTAGGCAACTTATACACAAATAAGGCACTATGTTAATATGTACGAAATCATTTAATTATTTTATTAATTTGCCGCACCATAAGTATACACCTTGCGAATCGGCGAGAACGGCTGCCCTTCTTAGAAAAAGTATCAGGCGACTTATTCACATATAACACTATTTTAAGATGTACGAAAATTTAATTATTTTATTAAGTTTCCGCACCATAAGTATACACATTGAAAATCGGCGAGACCGGCTGTTCTTTTTAGAAAAAGTAGCAGGCGACAAGAACGCCTATATTTCTTAGATAAAGTATCAGGCGACTTATACACAAATAAGGCACTATTTCAAGATGTACGAAATCATTTAATTATTTTATTAAGTTTCCGCACCATAAGAACGTCGAGAACGGCTGTCCTTCTTAGAAACAGTATTAGGCGACTTATTCACATATAAGACACAATTTCAAGATGTACGAAATCATTTAATTATTTTATAAATTTTCCGCACCATAAGTATACTCCTTGCGAATCGGCTAGAACGGCTGTTCTTCTTAGAAAAAGTATCAGGCGCCTTATACACAAATAAGGCACTATTTCAAGATGTACGAAATCATTTAATTATTTTATTAATTTTTAGCACCATAAGTATAACCGTTGAGTAGCGGCTACCTTTCTTAGATAAAGTAGTAGGCGACTTATACACAAATAAGGCACTATTTTAATATGTACGAAATCATTTAATTATTTTAATAATTTTCCGCACCATAGGTATACTCCTTGCGAATCAGCGAGAACGGCTGTCCTTCTTAAAAAAAGTATCAGGCGACTTATTCACATATAAGGCACTATTTTAAGATGTACGAAATCATTGAATTAGTGTATTAATTCCTAGCACCATAAGTATACACCTTGAGTAGCGGCCACCTTTCTTAGATAAAGTAGTAAAGTACACAAATAAGACACTGTTTTAATATATACGACATCATTGAATTAGTTTATTAATTTTTAGCACGATAAGTATACACCTTGAGTAGCGGCTACCTTTCTTAGATACTGTAGTAGGCGACTTATACACAAATAAGTCACTATTTTAATATGTACGAAATCATTTAATTTCTTTATTAATTTGCCGCACCATAAGTATACTCCTTGCGAATCAGGGAGAACGGCTGTCCTTCTAAGAAAAAGTATCAGGCGACTTATTCACATATAAGGCACTATTTCAAGATGTACGAAATCATTTAATTATTTTATTAATTTTTAGCACCATAAATATAACCGTTGAGTAGCGGCTACCTTTCTTAGATAAAGTAGTAGGCGACTTATACACAAATAAGGCACTATGTTAATATGTACGAAATCATTTAATTAGTTTATTAATTTGCCGCACCATAAGTATACACCTTGCGAATCGGCAAGAACGGCTGTCCTTCTTCGAAAAAGTATCAGGCGACTTATTCACATATAACACTATTTTAAGATGTACGAAAATTTAATTATTTTATTAAGTTTCCGCACCATAAGTACACACATTGAAAATCGGCGAGACCGGCTGTCCTTTTTAGAAAAAGTAGCAGGCGACAAGAACGCCTATATTTCTTAGATAAAGTATCAGGCACCTTATACACAAATAAGGCACTATTTCAAGATGTACGAAATCATTTAATTATTTTATTAATTTTCCGCACCATAAGAACGGCGAGAACGGCTGTCCTTCTTAGAAACAGTATTAGGCGACTTATTCACATATAAGACACTATTTCAAGATGTACGAAATCATTTAATTATTTTTATAAATTTTCCGCAACATAAGTATACTCCTTGCGAATCGGCGAGAACGGATGTCCTTCTTAGAAAAAGTATCAGGCGACTTATACACATATAGGGCACTATTTCAAGATGTACGAAATCATTTAATTAGTTTATTAATTTTTAGCACCATAAGTATAACCTTTGAGTAGCGGCTGTCCTTCTTAGAAAATGTACCAGGCGACTTATACACATATAAGGCACTATTTCAAGATGTACGAAATCATTTAATTATTTTATTAATTTGCAGCACCATAAGTATACTCCTTGCGAATCGGCGAGAACGGCTGTCCTTCTTAGGAAAAGTATCAGGCGACTTATTCACATATAAGGCACTATTTTAAGATGTACGAAATCATTGAATTAGTTTATTAATTTTTAGCACCATAAGTATACACCTTGAGTAGCGGCTACCTTTCTTAGATAAAGTAGTAGGCGACGTATACACAAATAAGGCACTATTTTAATATGTACGAAATCATTTAATTATTTTATTAATTTGCCGCACCATAAGTACTCCTTGCGAATCGGCGAGAACGGCTGTCCTTCTTAGAAAAAGTATCAGGGGACTTATGCACATATAAGGCACTATTTTAAGATGTACGAAATCATTGGATTAGTGTATTAATTGTTAGCACCATAAGTATACTACTTGAGTAGCGGCCACCTTTCTTAGATAAAGTAGTAGGCGAGTTATACACAAATAAGGCACTATTTTAATTTGTACGAAATCATTTAATTATTTTATTGATTTTCCGCACCATAGGTATACTCCTTGCGAATCAGCGAGAACGGCTGTCCTTCTTAGAAAAAGTATCAGGGGACTTATTTACATATAAGGCACTATTTTAAGATGTACGAAATCATTGGATTAGTGTATTAATTGTTAGCACCATAAGTATACTACTTGAGTAGCGGCCACCTTTCTTAGATAAAGTAGTAGGCGAGTTATACACAAATAAGGCACTATTTTAATTTGTACGAAATCATTCAATTATTTTATTAATTTTCCGCACCATAGGTATACTCCTTGCGAATCAGCGAGAACGGCTGTCCTTCTTAGAAAAAGTATCAGGCGACTTATTCACATATAAGGCACTATTTTAAGATGTACGAAATCATTGGATTAGTGTATTAATTGTTAGCACCATAAGTATACACCTTGAGTAGCGGCCACCTTTCTTAGATAAAGTAGTAAAGTACACAAATAAGGCACGGTTTTAATATATACACGACATCATTGAATTAGTTTATTAATTTTTAGCACGATAAGTATACACCTTGAGTAGCGGCTACCTTTCTTAGATGCGGTAGTAGGCGACTTATACACAAATAAGTCACTATTTTAATATGTACGAAATCATTTAATTATTTTATTAATTTGCCGCACCATAAGTATACTCCTTGCGAATCAGGGAGAACGGCTGTCCTTCTAAGAAAAAGTATCAGGCGACTTATTTACATACAAGGCACTATTTCAAGATGTACGAAATCATTTAATTATTTTATTAATTTTTAGCACCATAAATATAACCGTTGAGTAGCGGCTACCTTTCATAGATAAAGTAGTAGGCGACTTATACACATATAAGGCACTATTTCAAGATGTACGAAATCATTTAATTATTTTATTAATTTGCCGCACCATAAGTATACTCCTTGCGAATCGGCGAGAACGCTGTCCTTATTAGAAAAAGAATCAGGCGACTTATTCACATATAAGGCATTATTTTAAGATGTACGAAATCATTGGATTAGTGTATTAATTTTTAGCACAATAAGTATACATCTTGAGTAGCGGCTACCTTTCTCAGATAAAGTAAATTATTTTAATAATTTTCCGCACCATAGGTATACTCCTTGCGAATCAGCGAGAACGGCTGTCCTTCTTAGAAAAAGTATCAGGCGACTTATTCACATATAAGGCACTATTTTAAGATGTACGAAATCATTGGATTAGTGTATTAATTGTTAGCACCATAAGTATACACCTTGAGTAGCGGCCACCTTTCTTAGATAAAGTAGTAAAGTACACAAATAAGACACTGTTTTAATATATACGACATCATTGATTAGTTTATTAATTTTTAGCACGATAAGTATACACCTTGAGTAGCGGCTACCTTTCTTAGATACTGTAGTAGGCGACTTATACACAAATAAGTCACTATTTTAATATGTACGAAATCATTTAATTTCTTTATTAATTTGCCGCACCATAAGTATACTCCTTGCGAATCAGGGAGAACGGCTGTCCTTCTAAGAAAAAGTATCAGGCGACTTATTCACATATAAGGCACTATTTCAAGATGTACGAAATCATTTAATTATTTTATTAATTTTTAGCACCATAAATATAACCGTTGAGTAGCGGCTACCTTTCTTAGATAAAGTAGTAGGCGACTTATACACAAATAAGGCACTATGTTAATATGTACGAAATCATTTAATTAGTTTATTAATTTGCCGCACCATAAGTATACACCTTGCGAATCGGCAAGAACGGCTGTCCTTCTTCGAAAAAGTATCAGGCGACTTATTCACATATAACACTATTTTAAGATGTACGAAAATTTAATTATTTTATTAAGTTTCCGCACCATAAGTACACACATTGAAAATCGGCGAGACCGGCTGTCCTTTTTAGAAAAAGTAGCAGGCGACAAGAACGCCTATATTTCTTAGATAAAGTATCAGGCACCTTATACACAAATAAGGCACTATTTCAAGATGTACGAAATCATTTAATTATTTTATTAATTTTCCGCACCATAAGAACGGCGAGAACGGCTGTCCTTCTTAGAAACAGTATTAGGCGACTTATTCACATATAAGACACTATTTCAAGATGTATGAAATCATTTAATTATTTTTATAAATTTTCCGCAACATAAGTATACTCCTTGCGAATCGGCGAGAACGGATGTCCTTCTTAGAAAAAGTATCAGGCGACTTATACACATATAGGGCACTATTTCAAGATGTACGAAATCATTTAATTAGTTTATTAATTTTTAGCACCATAAGTATAACCTTTGAGTAGCGGCTGTCCTTCTTAGAAAATGTACCAGGCGACTTATACACATATAAGGCACTATTTCAAGATGTACGAAATCATTTAATTATTTTATTAATTTGCAGCACCATAAGTATACTCCTTGCGAATCGGCGAGAACGGCTGTCCTTCTTAGAAAAAGTATCAGGCGACTTATTCACATATAAGGCACTATTTTAAGATGTACGAAATCATTGAATTAGTTTATTAATTTTTAGCACCATAAGTATACACCTTGAGTAGCGGCTACCTTTCTTAGATAAAGTAGTAGGCGACGTATAATACACAAATAAGGCACTATTTTAATATGTACGAAATTATTTAATTATTTTATTAATTTGCCGCACCATAAGTACTCCTTGCGAATCGGCGAGAACGGCTGTCCTTCTTAGAAAAAGTATCAGGGGACTTATTCACATATAAGGCACTATTTTAAGATGTACGAAATCATTGGATTAGTTTATTAATTGTTAGCACCATAAGTATACACCTTGAGTAGCGGCCACCTTTCTTAGATGAATTAGTAGGCGAGTTATACACAAATAAGGCACTATTTTAATTTGTACGAAATCATTTAATTATTTTATTAATTTTCCGCACCATAGGTATACTCCTTGCGAATCAGCGAGAACGGCTGTCCTTCTTAGAAAAAGTATCAGGGGACTTATTTACATATAAGGCACTATTTTAAGATGTACGAAATCATTGGATTAGTGTATTAATTGTTAGCACCATAAGTATACTACTTGAGTAGCGGCCACCTTTCTTAGATAAAGTAGTAGGCGAGTTATACACAAATAAGTCACTATTTTAATTTGTACGAAATCATTTAATTATTTTATTAATTTTCCGCACCATAGGTATACTCCTTGCGAATCAGCGAGAACGGCTGTCCTTCTTAGAAAAAGTATCAGGCGACTTATTCACATATAAGGCACTATTTTTTTGATGTACGAAATCATTGGATTAGTGTATTAATTGTTAGCACCATAAGTATACACCTTGAGTAGCGGCCACCTTTCTTAGATAAAGTAGTAAAGTACACAAATAAGGCACGGTTTTAATATATACGACATCATTAAATTAGTTTATTAATTTTTAGCACGATAAGTATACACCTTGAGTAGCGGCTACCTTTCTTAGATACGGTAGTAGGCGACTTATACACAAATAAGTCACTATTTTAATATGTACGAAATCATTTAATTATTTTATTAATTTGCCGCACCATAAGTATACTCCTTGCGAATCAGGGAGAACGGCTGTCCTTCTAAGAAAAAGTATCAGGCGACTTATTCACATACAAGGCACTATTTCAAGATGTACGAAATCATTTAATTATTTTATTAATTTTTAGCACCATAAATATAACCGTTGAGTAGCGGCTACCTTTCATAGATAAAGTAGTAGGCGACTTATACACATATAAGGCACTATTTCAAGATGTACGAAATCATTTCATTATTTTATTAATTTGCCGCACCATAAGTATACTCCTTGCGAATCGGCGAGAACGCTGTCCTTATTAGAAAAAGAATCAGGCGACTTATTCACATATAAGGCACTATTTTAAGATGTACGAAATCATTGAATTAGTTTATTAATTTTTAGCACCATAAGTATACACCTTGAGTAGCGGCTACCTTTCTTAGATAAAGTAGTAGGCGACGTATACACAAATAAGGCACTATTTTAATATGTACGAAATCATTTAATTATTTTATTAATTTGCCGCACCATAAGTACTCCTTGCGAATCGGCGAGAACGGCTGTCCTTCTTAGAAAAAGTATCAGGGGACTTATTCACATATAAGGCACTATTTTAAGATGTACGAAATCATTGGATTAGTGTATTAATTGTTAGCACCATAAGTATACACCTTGAGTAGCGGCCACCTTTCTTAGATAAATTAGTAGGCGAGTTATACACAAATAAGGCACTATTTTAATTTGTACGAAATCATTTAATTATTTTATTAATTTTCCGCACCATAGGTATACTCCTTGCGAATCAGCGAGAACGGCTGTCCTTCTTAGAAAAAGTATCAGGGGACTTATTTACATATAAGGCACTATTTTAAGATGTACGAAATCATTGGATTAGTGTATTAATTGTTAGCACCATAAGTATACTACTTGAGTAGCGGCCACCTTTCTTAGATAAAGTAGTAGGCGAGTTATACACAAATAAGGCACTATTTTAATTTGTACGAAATCATTTAATTATTTTATTAATTTTCCGCACCATAGGTATACTCCTTGCGAATCAGCGAGAACGGCTGTCCTTCTTAGAAAGAGTATCAGGCGACTTATTCACATATAAGACACTATTTTTTTGATGTACGAAATCATTGGATTAGTGTATTAATTGTTAGCACCATAAGTATACACCTTGAGTAGCGGCCACATTTCTTAGATAAAGTAGTAAAGTACACAAATAAGGCACTATTTTAAGATGTACGAAATCATTGAATTAGTTTATTAATTTTTAGCACCATAAGTATACACCTTGAGTAGCGGCTACCTTTCTTAGATAAAGTAGTAGGCGACGTATACACAAATAAGGCACTATTTTAATATGTACGAAATCATTTAATTATTTTATTAATTTGCCGCACCATAAGTACTCCTTGCGAATCGGCGAGAACGGCTGTCCTTCTTAGAAAAAGTATCAGGGGACTTATTCACATATAAGGCACTATTTTAAGATGTACGAAATCATTGGATTAGTGTATTAATTGTTAGCACCATAAGTATACACCTTGAGTAGCGGCCACCTTTCTTAGATAAATTAGTAGGCGAGTTATACACAAATAAGGCACTATTTTAATTTGTACGAAATCATTTAATTATTTTATTAATTTTCCGCACCATAGGTATACTCCTTGCGAATCAGCGAGAACGGCTGTCCTTCTTAGAAAAAGTATCAGGGGACTTATTTACATATAAGGCACTATTTTAAGATGTACGAAATCATTGGATTAGTGTATTAATTGTTAGCACCATAAGTATACTACTTGAGTAGCGGCCACCTTTCTTAGATAAAGTAGTAGGCGAGTTATACACAAATAAGGCACTATTTTAATTTGTACGAAATCATTTAATTATTTTATTAATTTTCCGCACCATAGGTATACTCCTTGCGAATCAGCGAGAACGGCTGTCCTTCTTAGAAAGAGTATCAGGCGACTTATTCACATATAAGACACTATTTTTTTGATGTACGAAATCATTGGATTAGTGTATTAATTGTTAGCACCATAAGTATACACCTTGAGTAGCGGCCACATTTCTTAGATAAAGTAGTAAAGTACACAAATAAGGCACGGTTTTAATATATACGACAACATTGAATTAGTTTATTAATTTTTAGCACGATAAGTATACACCTTGAGTAGCGGCTACCTTTCTTAGATACGGTAGTAGGCGACTTATACACAAATAAGTCACTATTTTAATATGTACGAAATCATTTAATTATTTTATTAATTTGCCGCACCATAAGTATACTCCTTGCGAATCAGGGAGAACGGCTGTCCTTCTAAGAAAAAGTATCAGGCGACTTATTCACATACAAGGCACTATTTCAAGATGTACGAAATCATTTAATTATTTTATTAATTTTTAGCACCATAAATATAACCGTTGAGTAGCGGCTACCTTTCATAGATAAAGTAGTAGGCGACTTATACACATATAAGGCACTATTTCAAGATGTACGAAATCATTTCATTATTTTATTAATTTGCCGCACCATAAGTATACTCCTTGCGAATCGGCGAGAACGCTGTCCTTATTAGAAAAAGAATCAGGCGACTTATTCACATATAAGGCACTATTTTAAGATGTACGAAATCATTGAATTAGTTTATTAATTTTTAGCACCATAAGTATACACCTTGAGTAGCGGCTACCTTTCTTAGATAAAGTAGTAGGCGACGTATACACAAATAAGGCACTATTTTAATATGTACGAAATCATTTAATTATTTTATTAATTTGCCGCACCATAAGTACTCCTTGCGAATCGGCGAGAACGGCTGTCCTTCTTAGAAAAAGTATCAGGGGACTTATTCACATATAAGGCACTATTTTAAGATGTACGAAATCATTGGATTAGTGTATTAATTGTTAGCACCATAAGTATACACCTTGAGTAGCGGCCACCTTTCTTAGATAAATTAGTAGGCGAGTTATACACAAATAAGGCACTATTTTAATTTGTACGAAATCATTTAATTATTTTATTAATTTTCCGCACCATAGGTATACTCCTTGCGAATCAGCGAGAACGGCTGTCCTTCTTAGAAAAAGTATCAGGGGACTTATTTACATATAAGGCACTATTTTAAGATGTACGAAATCATTGGATTAGTGTATTAATTGTTAGCACCATAAGTATACTACTTGAGTAGCGGCCACCTTTCTTAGATAAAGTAGTAGGCGAGTTATACACAAATAAGGCACTATTTTAATTTGTACGAAATCATTTAATTATTTTATTAATTTTCCGCACCATAGGTATACTCCTTGCGAATCAGCGAGAACGGCTGTCCTTCTTAGAAAGAGTATCAGGCGACTTATTCACATATAAGACACTATTTTTTTGATGTACGAAATCATTGGATTAGTGTATTAATTGTTAGCACCATAAGTATACACCTTGAGTAGCGGCTACCTTTCTTAGATACGGTAGTAGGCGACTTATACACAAATAAGTCACTATTTTAATTTGTACGAAATCATTTAATTATTTTATTAATTTTCCGCACCATAGGTATACTCCTTGCGAATCAGCGAGAACGGCTGTCCTTCTTAGAAAAAGTATCAGGGGACTTATTTACATATAAGGCATTATTTTAAGATGTACGAAATCATTGGATTAGTGTATTAATTTTTAGCACAATAAGTATACACCTTGAGTAGCGGCTACCTTTCTCAGATAAAGTAGTAGGCAACTTATACACAAATAAGGCACTATGTTAATATGTACGAAATCATTTAATTATTTTATTAATTTGCCGCACCATAAGTATACACCTTGCGAATCGGCGAGAACGGCTGCCCTTCTTAGAAAAAGTATCAGGCGACTTATTCACATATAACACTATTTTAAGATGTACGAAAATTTAATTATTTTATTAAGTTTCCGCACCATAAGTATACACATTGAAAATCGGCGAGACCGGCTGTTCTTTTTAGAAAAAGTAGCAGGCGACAAGAACGCCTATATTTCTTAGATAAAGTATCAGGCGACTTATACACAAATAAGGCACTATTTTAATATGTACGAAATCATTTAATTATTTTATTAAGTTTCCGCACCATAAGAACGTCGAGAACGGCTGTCCTTCTTAGAAACAGTATTAGGCGACTTATTCACATATAAGACACAATTTCAAGATGTACGAAATCATTTAATTATTTTATAAATTTTCCGCACCATAAGTATACTCCTTGCGAATCAGGGAGAACGGCTGTCCTTCTAAGAAAAAGTATCAGGCGACTTATTCACATACAAGGCACTATTTCAAGATGTACGAAATCATTTAATTATTTTATTAATTTTTAGCACCATAAATATAACCGTTGAGTAGCGGCTACCTTTCATAGATAAAGTAGTAGGCGACTTATACACATATAAGGCACTATTTCAAGATGTACGAAATCATTTAATTATTTTATAAATTTTCCGCACCATAAGTATACTCCTTGCGAATCGGCTAGAACGGCTGTTCTTCTTAGAAAAAGTATCAGGCGCCTTATACACAAATAAGGCACTATTTCAAGATGTACGAAATCATTTAATTATTTTATTAATTTTCCGCACCATAAGAACGGCGAGAACGGCTGTCCTTCTTAGAAACAGTATTAGGCGACTTATTCACATATAAGACACTATTTCAAGATGTACGAAATCATTTAATTATTTTATAAATTTTCCGCACCATAAGTATACTCCTTGCGAATCGGCGAGAACGGATGTCCTTCTTAGAAAAAGTATCAGGCGACTTATACACATATAAGGCACTATTTCAA
Organism: Drosophila teissieri; assembly: GCF_016746235.2. Classification (NCBI taxonomy): domain Eukaryota; kingdom Metazoa; phylum Arthropoda; class Insecta; order Diptera; family Drosophilidae; genus Drosophila; species Drosophila teissieri. Next base: position 105,132 of record NW_025224999.1, read on the forward strand.
GATGTACGAAATCATTTAATTATTTTATTAATTTTCCGCACCATAAAAACGGCGAGAACGTCTGTCCTTCTTAGAAAAAGTATCAGGCGCCTTATACACAAATAAGGCACTATTTCAAGATGTACGAAATCATTTAATTATTTTATTAATTTTACGCACCATAAGAACGGCGAGAACGGCTGTCCTTCTTAGAAACAGTATTAGGCGACTTATTCACATATAAGACACTATTTCAAGATGTACGAAATCATTTAATTATTTTATAAATTTTCCGCACCATAAGTATACTCCTTGCGAATCGGCGAGAACGGCTGTCCTTCTTAGAAAAAGTATCAGGCGACTTATTCACATATAAGGCACTATTTTAAGATGTACGAAATCATTGGATTAGTGTATTAATTGTTAGCACCATAAGTATACACCTTGAGTAGCGGCCACTTTTCTTAGATAAAGTAGTAGGCGAGTTATACACAAATAAGTCACTATTTTAATTTGTACGAAATCATTTAATTATTTTATTAATTTTCCGCACCATAGGTATACTCCTTGCGAATCAGCGAGAACGGCTGTATCAGGCGACTTATTCACATATAAGGCATTATTTTAAGATGTACGAAATCATTTGATTAGTGTATTAATTTTTAGCACAATAAGTATTCACCTTGAGTAGCGGCTACCTTTCTCAGATAAAGTAGTAGGCGACTTATACACAAAAAAGGCACTATGTTAATATGTACGAAATCATTTAATTATTTTATTGATTTGCCGCACCATAAGTATACAACTTGCGAATCGGCGAGAACGGCTGCCCTTCTTAGAAAAAGTATCAGGCGACTTATTCACATATAACACTATTTTAAGATGTACGAAAATTTAATTATTTTATTAAGTTTCCGCACCATAAGTATACACATTGAAAATCGGCGAGACCGGCTGTTCTTTTTAGAAAAAGTAGCAAGCGACAAGAACGCCTATATTTCTTAGATAAAGTATCAGGCACCTTATACACAAATAAGGCACTATTTCAAGATGTATGAAATCATTTAATTATTTTATTAATTTTCCGCACCATAAGAACGGCGAGAACGGCTGTCCTTCTTAGAAACAGTATCAGGGGACTTATACACATATAAGGCACTATTTTAAGATGTACGAAATCATTTAAATAGTTTATTAATTTTTAGCACCATAAGTATAACCTTTGAGTAGCGGCTACCTTTCTTAGATAAAGTAGTAGGCAACTTACACACAAATAAGTCACTATTTTAATTTGTACGAAATCATTTAATTATTTTATTAATTTGCCGCACCATAGGTATACTCCTTGCAAATTAGCGAGAACGGCTGTCCTTCTTAGAAAAAGTATTAGGCGACTTATTCACATATAAGGCACTATTTTAAGATGTACGAAATCATTGGATTAGTGTATTAATTGTTAGCACCATAAGTAACACCTTGAGTAGCGGCCACCTTTCTTAGATAAAGTAGTAAAGTACCCAAATAAGGCACTGTTTTAATATATACGACATCATTAAATTAGTTTATTAATTTTTAGCACCATAAGTATACACCTTGAGTAGCGGCTACCTTTCTTAGATAAAGTAGTAGGCGACGTATACACAAATAAGGCACTATTTTAATATGTACGAAATCAGTTAATTATTTTATTAATTTGCCGCACCATAAGTACTCCTTGCGAATCGGCGAGAACGGCTGTCCTTCTTAGAAAAAGTATCAGGGGACTTATACACATATAAGGCACTATTTTAAGATGTGCGAAATCATTTAATTAGTTTATTAATTTTTAGCACCATAAGTATAACCTTTGAGTAGCGGCTACCTTTCTTAGATAAAGTAGTAGGCGACTTATACACAAATAAGTCACTATTTTAATTTGTACGAAATCATTTAATTATTTTATTAATTTTCCGCACCATAGGTATACTCCTTGCGAATCAGCGAGAACGGCTGCCCTTCTTAGAAAAAGTATCAGGCGACTTATTCACATATAAGGCACTATTTTAAGATGTACGAAATCATTGGATTAGTGTATTAATTGTTAGCACCATAAGTATACACCTTGAGTAGCGGCCACCTTTCTTAGATAAAGTAGTAAAGTACACAAATAAGGCACTGTTTTAATATATACGACATCATTGAATTAGTTTATTAATTTTTAGCACCATAAGTATACACCTTGAGTAGCGGCTACCTTTCATAGATAAAGTAGTAGGCGACGTATACAAATAAGGCACTATTTTAATTTGTACGAAATCATTTAATTATTTTATTAATTTGCCGCACCATAAGTATACTCCTTGCGAATCGGCGAGAACGGCTGTCCTTCTTAGAAAAAGTAGCAGGGGACTTATACACATATAAGGCACTATTTTAAGATGTACGAAATCATTTAATTCGTTTATTAATTTTTAGCACCATAAATATAACCTTTGAGTAGCGGCTACCTTTCTTAGATAAAGTAGTAGGCGACTTACACACAAATAAGTCACTATTTTAATTTGTACGAAATCATTTCATTATTTTATTAATTTGCCGCACCATAGGTATACTCCTTGCAAATTAGCGAGAACGGCTGTCCTTCTTAGAAAAAGGTATTAGGCGACTTATTCACATATAAGGCACTATTTTAAGATGTACGAAATCATTGGATTAGTGTATTAATTGTTAGCACCATAAGTAGCACCTTGAGTAGCGGCCACCTTTCTTAGATAAAGTAGTAAAGTACACAAATAAGGCACTGTTTTAATATATACGACACCATTGAATTAGTTTATTAATTTTTAGCACCATAAGTATACACCTTGAGTAGCGGCTACCTTTCTTAGATAAGGTAGTAGGCGACTTATACACAAATAAGTCACTATTTTAATATGTACGAAATCATTTATTTATTTTATTAATTTGCCGCACCATAAGTATACTCCTTGCGAATCAGGGAGAACGGCTGTCCTTCTAAGAAAGAGTATCAGGCGACTTATTCACATATAAGGCACTATTTCAAGATGTACGAAATCATTTAATTATTTTATTAATTTGCCGCACCATAAGTATACACCTTGCAAATCGGCGAGAACGGCTGTCCTTCTTAGAAAAAGTATCAGGCGACTTATTCACATATAACACTATTTTAAGATGTACGAAAATTTAATTATTATATTAAGTTTCCGCACCAAAAGTATACACATTGAAAATCGGCGAGACCGGCTGTCCTTTTTAGAAAAAGTAGCAGGCGACAAGAACGCCTATATTTCTTAGATAAAGTATCAGGCGACTTATAAACAAATAAGGCACTATTTTAATATGTACGAAATCATTTAATTATTTTATTAAGTTTCCGCACCATAAGAACGGCGAGAACGGCTGCCCTTCTTAGAAACAGTATTAGGCGACTTATTCACATATAAGACACTATTTCAAGATGTACGAAATCATTTAATTTTTTTATAAATTTTCCGCACCTACTTATGGTCCTTGCGAATCGGCGACTTATTCACATATAAGGCACTATTTTAAGATGCACGAAAAAATTGGATTAGTGTATTAATTGTTAGCACCATAAGTATACACCTTGAGTAGCGGCTACCTTTCTTATATAAAGTAGTAGGCGACTTATACACAAATAAGGCACTGTTTTAATATATACGACATCATTGAATTAGTTTATTAATTTTTAGCACCATAAGTATACACCTTGAGTAGCGGCTACCTTTCATAGATAAAGTAGTAGGCGACGTATACACAAATAAGGCACTATTTTAATATGTACGAAATCAGTTAATTATTTTATTAATTTGCCGCACCATAGGTATACTCCTTGCAAATTAGCGAGAACGGCTGTCCTTCTTAGAAAAAGGTATTAGGCGACTTATTCACATATAAGGCACTATTTTAAGATGTACGAAATCATTGGATTAGTGTATTAATTGTTAGCACCATAAGTACACCTTGAGTAGCGGCCACCTTTCTTAGATAAAGTAGTAAAGTACACAAATAAGGCACTGTTTTAATATATACGACACCATTGAATTAGTTTATTAATTTTTAGCACCATAAGTATACACCTTGAGTAGGGGCTACCTTTCTTAGATAAGGTAGTTGGCGACTTATACACAAATAAGTCACTATTTTAATATGTACGAAATCATTTATTTATTTTATTAATTTGCCGCACCATAAGTATACTCCTTGCGAATCAGGGAGAACGGCTGTCCTTCTAAGAAAGAGTATCAGGCGACTTATTCACATATAAGGCACTATTTCAAGATGTACGAAATCATTTAATTATTTTATTAATTTGCCGCACCATAAGTATACACCTTGCAAATCGGCGAGAACGGCTGTCCTTCTAAGAAAGAGTATCAGGCGACTTATTCACATATAAGGCACTATTTTAAGATGTACGAAATCATTGGATTAGTGTATTAATTGTTAGCACCATAAGTATACACCTTGAGTAGCGGCCACCTTTCTTAGATAAAGTAGTAAAGTACACAAATAAAGCACTGTTTTAATATATACGACATCATTGAATTAGTTTATTAATTTTTAGCACCATAAGTATACACCTTGAGTAGCGGCTACCTTTCATAGATAAAGTAGTAGGCGACGTATACAAATAAGGCACTATTTTAATTTGTACGAAATCATTTAATTATTTTATTAATTTGCCGCACCATACTCCTTGCGAATCGGCGAGAACGGCTGTCCTTCTTAGAAAAAGTAGCAGGGGATTTATACACATATAAGGCACTATTTTAAGATGTACGAAATCATTTAATTAGTTTATTAATTTTTAGCACCATAAATATAACCTTTGAGTAGCGGCTACCTTTCTTAGATAAAGTAGTAGGCGACTTACACACAAATAAGTCACTATTTTAATTTGTACGAAATCATTTCATTATTTTATTAATTTGCCGCACCATAGGTATACTCCTTGCAAATTAGCGAGAACGGCTGTCCTTCTTAGAAAAAGGTATTAGGCGACTTATTCACATATAAGGCACTATTTTAAGATGTACGAAATCATTGGATTAGTGTATTAATTGTTAGCACCATAAGTAGCACCTTGAGTAGCGGCCACCTTTCTTAGATAAAGTAGTAAAGTACACAAATAAGGCACTGTTTTAATATATACGACACCATTGAATTAGTTTATTAATTTTTAGCACCATAAGTATACACCTTGAGTAGCGGCTACCTTTCTTAGATAAGGTAGTAAGCGACTTATACACAAATAAGTCACTATTTTAATATGTACGAAATCATTTATTTATTTTATTAATTTGCCGCACCATAAGTATACTCCTTGCGAATCAGGGAGAACGGCTGTCCTTCTAAGAAAGAGTATCAGGCGACTTATTCACATATAAGGCACTATTTCAAGATGTACGAAATCATTTAATTATTTTATTAATTTGCCGCACCATAAGTATACACCTTGCAAATCGGCGAGAACGGCTGTCCTTCTTAGAAAAAGTATCAGGCGACTTATTCACATATAACACTATTTTAAGATGTACGAAAATTTAATTATTATATTAAGTTTCCGCACCAAAAGTATACACATTGAAAATCGGCGAGACCGGCTATCCTTTTTAGAAAAAGTAGCAGGCGACAAGAACGCCTATATTTCTTAGATAAAGTATCAGGCGACTTATAAACAAATAAGGCACTATTTTAATATGTACGAAATCATTTAATTATTTTATTAAGTTTCCGCACCATAAGAACGGCGAGAACGGCTGTCCTTCTTAGAAACAGTATTAGGCGACTTATTCACATATAAGACACTATTTCAAGATGTACGAAATCATTTAAGTTTTTTATAAATTTTCCGCACCTACTTATGGTCCTTGCGAATCGGCGACTTATTCACATATGAGGCACTATTTTAAGATGCACGAAATCATTGGATTAGTGTATTAATTGTTAGCACCATAAGTATACACCTTGAGTAGCGGCTACCTTTCTTATATGAAGTAGTAGGCGACTTATACACAAATAAGGCACTGTTTTAATATATACGACATCATTGAATTAGTTTATTAATTTTTAGCACCATAAGTATACACCTTGAGTAGCGGCTACCTTTCATAGATAAAGTAGTATGCGACGTATACACAAATAAGGCACTATTTTAATATGTACGAAATCATTTAATTATTTTATTAATTTGCCGCACCATAAGTACTCCTTGCGAATCGGCGAGAACGGCTGTCCTTCTTAGAAAAAGTAGCAGGGGACTTATACACATATAAGGCACTATTTTAAGATGTACGAAATCATTGAATTAGTTTATTAATTTTTAGCACCATAAATATAACCTTTGAGTAGCGGCTACCTTTCTTAGATAAAGTAGTAGGCGACTTACACACAAATAAGTCACTATTTTAATTTGTACGAAATCATTTAATTATTTTATTAATTTGCCGCACCATAGGTACTCCTTGCAAATTAGCGAGAACGGCTGTCCTTCTTAGAAAAAGGTATTAGGCGACTTATTCACATATAAGGCACTATTTTAAGATGTACGAAATCATTGGATTAGTGTATTAATTGTTAGCACCATAAGTAACACCTTGAGTAGCGGCCACCTTTCTTAGATAAAGTAGTAAAGTACACAAATAAGGCACTGTTTTAATATATACGACACCATTGAATTAGTTTATTAATTTTTAGCACCATAAGTATACACCTTGAGTAGCGGCTACCTTTCTTAGATAAAGTAGTAGGCGACGTATACACAAATAAGGCACTATTTTAATATGTACGAAATCATTTAATTATTTTATTAATTTGCCGCACCATAAGTATACACCTTGCAAATCGGCGAGAACGGCTGTCCTTCTAAGAAAAAGTATCAGGCGACTTATTCACATATAACACTATTTTAAAATGTACGAAAATTTAATTATTATATTAAGTTTCCGCACCATAAGTATACACATTGAAAATCGGCGAGACCGGCTGTCCTTTTTAGAAAAAATAGCAGGCGACAAGAACGCCTATATTTCTTAGATAAAGTATCAGGCGACTTATAAACAAATAAGGCACTATTTTAATATGTACGAAATCATTTAATTAGTTTATTAAGTTTCCGCACCATAAGAACGGCGAGAACGGCTGTCCTTCTTAGAAACAGTATTAGGCGACTTATTCACATATAAGACACTATTTCAAGATGTACGAAATCATTTAATTTTTTTATAAATTTTCCGCACCTACTTATGGTCCTTGCGAATCGGCGAGAACGGCTGTCCTTCTTAGAAAAAGTATCAGGCGACTTATTCACATATAAGGCACTATTTTAGGATGTACGAAATCATTGGATTAGTGTATTAATTGTTACCACCATAAGTAACACCTTGAGTAGCGGCCACCTTTCTTAGATAAAGTAGTAAAGTACACAAATAAGGCACTGTTTTAATATATACGACACCATAAGTATACACCTTGAGTAGCGGCTACCTTTCTTAGATAAAGTAGTAGGCGACGTATACACAAATAAGGCACTATTTTAATATGTACGAAATCATTAAATTATTTTATTAATTTGCCGCACCATAAGTACTCCTTGCGAATCGGCGAGAACGGCTGTCCTTCTTAGAAAAAGTATCAGGGGACTTATACACATATAAGGCAATATTTTAAGATGTACGAAATCATTTAATTAGTTTATTAATTTTTAGCACCATAAATATAACCTTTGAGTAGCGGCTACCTTTCTTAGATAAAGTAGTGGGCGACTTATACACAAATAAGTCACTATTTTAATTTGTACGAACTCATTTAATTATTTTATTAATTTTCCGCACCATAGGTATACTCCTTGCGAATCAGCGAGAACGGCTGTCCTTCTTAGAAAAAGTATCAGGCGACTTATTCACATATAAGGCACTATTTTAAGATGTACGAAATCATTGGATTAGTGTATTAATTGTTAGCACCATAAGTATACACCTTGAGTAGCGGCCACCTGTCTTAGATAAAGTAGTAAAGTACACAAATAAGGCACTGTTTTAATATATACGACATCATTGAATTAGTTTATTAATTTTTAGCACGATAAGTATACACCTTGAGTAGCGGATACCTTTCTTAGATAAGGTAGTAGGCGACTTATACACAAATAAGTCACTATTTTAATATGTACGAAATCATTTAATTATTTTATTAATTTGCCGCACCATAAGTATAATCCTTGCGAATCAGGGAGAACGGCTGTCCTTCTAAGAAAAAGTATCAGGCGACTTATTCACATATAAGGCATTATTTTAAGATGTACGAAATCATTGGATTAGTGTATTAATTTTTAGCTCATAAGTATACACCTTGAGTAGCGGCTACCTTTCTCAGATAAAGTAGTAGGCGACTTATACACAAATAAGTCGCTATGTTAATATGTACGAAATCATTAAATTATTTTATTAATTTGCCGCACCATAAGTATACTCCTTGCGAATCGGCGAGAACGGCTGTCCTTCTTAGAAAAAGTATCAGGCGACTTATTCACATATAAGGCATTATTTTAAGATGTACGAAATCATTGGATTAGTGTATTAATTGTTAGCACCATAAGTAACACCTTGAGTAGCGGCCACCTTTCTTAGATAAAGTAGTAAAGTACACAAATAAGGCACTGTTTTAATAGATACGACACCATAAGTATACACCTTGAGTAGCGGCTACCTTTCTTAGATAAAGTAGTAGGCGACGTATACACAAATAAGGCACTATTTTAATATGTACGAAATCATTAAATTATTTTATTAATTTGCCGCACCATAAGTATACTCCTTGCGAATCGGCGAGAACGGCTGTCCTTCTTAGAAAAAGTATCAGGCGACTTATTCACATATAAGGCATTATTTTAAGATGTACGAAATCATTGGATTAGTGTATTAATTGTTAGCACCATAAGTAACACCTTGAGTAGCGGCCACCTTTCTTAGATAAAGTAGTAAAGTACACAAATAAGGCACTGTTTTAATATATACGACACCATAAGTATACACCTTGAGTAGCGGCTACCTTTCTTATATAAAGTAGTAGGCGACTTATACACAAATAAGGCACTGTTTTAATATGTACGAAATCATTTAATTATTTTATTAATTTGCCGCACCATAAGTACTCCTTGCGAATCGGCGAGAACGGCTGTCCTTCTTAGAAAATGTACCAGGCGACTTATGCCCATATAAGAAACTATTTCAAGATGTACGAAATCATTTAATTATTTTATTAATTTGCCGCACCATAAGTATACACCTTGCGAATCGGCGAGAACGGCTGTCCTTCTTAGAAAAAGTAGCAGACGACTTATACACATATAAGGCACTATTTGAAGATGTACGGAATCATTTTATTAGTTTATTAATTTTTAGCACCATGAGTAGACACCTTGAGTAGCGGCTACCTTTCTTAGATAAAGTAGTAGGCGACTTATAAACAAATAAGGTACTATTTCAAGATGTACACAAATAAGACTTTATTTTAATATGTACGAAATGTTTTAATTATTTTACTAATTTGCCGCACACATTTAATTATTTTATTAAGTTTCCACACATTAAGTATAAACCTTGAGAATCGACAAGAACGGCACTCTTACTTAGATAAAGTATCAGATGACTTATGCACAAATAAGGCACCATTTCAAGATGTACGAAAACATTTCATTATTTTATAAAATTCCCGCACATTAAGTATGCCCCCTTGAGAAACGCCCAGAATGGCTTTCTTTCTTAGATAAAGATAAAGTAAAGTACGAAAACATTTAATTATTTTATTATCTGTCGCCTATAGGTATTTACCTTGCTAATCGGCTAGAACGGATATCCTTCTTAGAAAAAGTATAAGGAGACTTATACACATATAAGGCACTATTTTGAGATGTACGAAATCATTCAATTATATTATTAATTTTTAGCACCATAAATATACACCTTGCGAGTCGGCTGCCTTTCTTAGATAAAGTAGCAGGCGACTTATAAACAAATAAGGTACTATTTCAAGATGTACACATATAAGGCTTTATTTTAATATGTACGAAATTTAATTAATTAATTATGTTAATTAATTATGTTTATTAATTTGCCGCACCATAAGTATCAGGCAACCTATACACATATAAGGCACTATTTCAAGATGTACGAAATCATTTAATTAGTTTATTAATATCCGCACCATAAGTATACACCTTGCGAATCGGCGAGAACGGCTGTCCTTCTTACAAAATGTATCAGGCGACTTATACACATATAAGGCACTATTTTGAGATGTACGAAATCATTATAATTTTTTACACCATAAGTATACACCTTGCGAATCGGCGAATCGGCTGTCCTTCTTAGAAAAAGTATCAGGCAACTTATACACATTTAAGGCACTATTTCAAGATGTACGAAATCATTTAATTAGTTTATTAATTTTCCGCACCATAAGTATCCTTCTTAGAAAAAGTATCAGGCAACTTATACACATATAAGGCACTATTTCAAGATGTACGAAATCATTTAATTAGTTTATTAATTTTTAGCACCATAAGTATACACCTTGAGAATCGGCGAGAACGGCTGTCCTTCTTAGATAAAGTATCGGCGACTTATACACATATACGGCACTATTTTGAGATGTACGAAATCATTTAATTGTTTATTAATTTTTAGCACCATAGTATACACCTTGAGTAGCGGCTACCTGTCTTAGATAAAGAAGTAGGCGACTTATAAACAAATAAGTACTATTTCAAGATGTACACAAATAAGGCACTATTTTAATATGTACGAAATGATTCCTTGCGAATTGGCGAAAACGGCTGTCCTTTATAGAAAAAGTATCAGGCGACTTATACACATATAAGGCACTACTTTGATATGTACGAAATAATTAAAGGTACTATTTTAAGATGTACGAAATCATTTAATTATTTTATTAAGTTTCCGCCCACTAAGATTAAATCTTGAGAATCGACAAGAACGGCGCTCTTACTTAGATAAAGTATCAGACGACTTATGCACAAATAAGGCACCATTTCAAGATGTACGAAAACATTTAATTATTTTTTAAAATTCCCGCACCTTAAATATACCCCCTTGAGAAATGCAAATAACGGCGCTCTTTTTTAGATAATCAGGAGACTTATACACAAATAAGGTACTATTTCAAGATGTACGAAATAATTTACTTATTTTATTAATTTGCCGCACCATAAGTATACACGTTGAGAATCGGCGTGAACGGCTGTCCTTCTTAGAAAAAGTATCAGGCGACTTGACCACATATAACCAACTATTCTAAGATGTACGAACACATTTAATTTTTTTTCTAAAATTCCCGCACCTAAATATACCCCCTTGAGAAATGCAAAGAACGGCGCTCTTTTTTGATAAAGTATCAAGCGACTTATACACAAATAAGGTACTATTTCAAGATGTACGAAATCGTTTAATTATTTTTATTAAGTTTCCGCACCATAAGTATACACCTTGCGAATCGTCGAGAACGGCTGCCCTTCTTAGAAAAAGTATTAAGCGACTTATACACATATAAGGCACTATTTTAAGATGTACGAAATCATTTAATTAGTTTATTAATTTTTAGCACCATAAGTATACACTTTGAGTAGAGGATGTCTTTCTTAGATAAAGTCGCAGGCGACATATACTATTTTAATATGTACGAAATCATCTAATTATGTTATTAATTTGCCGCAACATAAGTATACAACTTGCGAATCGGCGAGAACGGCTGTCCGTCTTGGACAAAGTATCAGGCGACTTTACCACATATAACCAACTATTTTAAGATGTACGAACACATTTAATTATTTTATTAAGTTTAAGTACGAAAACATTTAATTATTTTAAAAAATTCCCGCACCTTAAGTATACCCCTTTGAGAAACGCAAAGAACGGCGCTCTTTCTTAGATAACGTATAAGGCGACGTATGCACAAATAAGATACTATTTCAAGATGTACGAAATCATTTAATTATTTTATTAAGTTTCCGCACATTAAGTATAAACCTTGAGAATCACCAAGAACGACGCTCTTTCTTAGATAAAAAATCAGGCGATGTTTTTAAGATGTATTTTAAGATTATTTTATTAAATTTCCGTAATCGAGTTTATTGACTATAATCGAATATTATCGAATATAATCGAATATAATCGAATATAATCATATATAATCGAATAGAATCGAATATAATCGAATATAATCGAATATAATCGAATATAATCGAATATAATCGAATATAATCGAATATAATCGAATATAATCGAATATAATGGAATATAATCGAATATAATCGAATAAAATTGAATATTATCGAAAATAATCGAATATAATCAAATAAAATCGAGTATAATCGATTATATTCGATTCTATTCGGAAATTTATTAAAATAACTAAATGTTTTCGTACATCTTAAAATAGTGCGTTATATGTGTATAAGTTGTCTGATACTTTTTCCTAAAATGACAGCCGTTCTCGGCGATTCTCAAGGTGTATCATTAGGTGCGGAAATGTAATAAAATAATTAAATGGTTTCGTAAATCTTAAGATAGTGCCTTATTTGTGTATAAGTCGTCTGATACTTTATCTAAGAAATATCGACGTTCCTGTCGTCTCTCAAAGGGGTATACTTAAGGTGCGGTAATTTAATAAAAATAATTAGATGTTTTCGTACACCTTAAAATGGTGCCTCATTTGTGCATAAGTCGTCTGATACCTTATCTAAGTAAGAGCGCCGTTCTTGTCGATTCTCAAAGTTTATACTTAATGTGCGGCGAATTAATAAAATAATTAAATGATTTCGTACATATTAAAATAGTGCCTTATTTGTGTATAAGTCGCCTGATACTTCTTCTAAGAAGGACAGCCGTTCTCGCCGACTCTCAATGCGTATAATTAAGGTGCGGACAATTAATAAATTAATTAAATGATTTCGTACATCTTGAATTAGTACCTTATTTGTGCATAAGTCGCCTGATACTTTATCTAAGAAAGAGCGCCGTTCTTTGCGTTTCTCAAGAGCGTATACTTAAGGCGAGAATTTTTTAAAATAATTAAATGTTTTCGTACTTAAACTTAATAAAATAATTAAATGTGTTCGTACATCTTAAAATAGTTGGTTATATGTGGTAAAGTCGCTTGATACTTTTTCTAAGAAGGACAGCCGTTCTCGCCGATTTGCAAGGTGTATACTTATGGTGCGGCAAATTAATAAAATAATTAAATTATTTCGTACATATTAAAATAGTATATGTCGCCTGCGACTTTATCTAAGAAAGACAGCCGCTACTCAAAGTGTATACTTATGGTGCTAAAAATTAATAAACTAATTAAATGATTTTGTACATCTTAAAATAGTGCCTTATATGTGTATAAGTCGCTTAATACTTTTTCTAAGAAGGACAGCCGTTCTCGACGATTCGCAAGGTGTATACTTATGGTGCGGAAACTTAATAAAATAATTAAATGATTTCGTAAATCTTGAAATAGTACCTTATTTGTGTATAAGTCGCTTGATACTTTATCAAAAAAGAGCGCCGTTCTTTGCATTTCTCGAGGGGGGGAATATAATCGTATATAATCGAATATAATCAAATATAATCGAATATAATCGAATATAATCGAATATAATCGAATATAATCGAATAAAATTGAATATTATCGAAAATAATCGAATATAATCAAATATAATCGAGTATAATTGATTATATTCCAATATAATCGAGAGAAATATAATCGACTGTAATCGAATATAATCGAGTATAATCGAATATAATGGAATATAATCGAATATAATCGAATAAAATTGAATACAATTGAATATAATCGATTATAATCGAATATAATCGAGAGAACTATAATCGACTGTAATCGAATATAATCGAATATAATCGCGTATACTCGAGAGTAATGTAATTAATGTAATAATGTATAATCGAGTATAATCGAATATAATCAAATATATATGAATATAATATAAAATAAGAATATAATAAATAAGAATACAATCGAACATAATCGATTATAATCTAATATAATCAAATATAATCGAATATAATATAGAATAAGAATATAATAAAAAAGAATATAATCGAACATAATCGATTATAATCGAATATAATCAAATATAATCGAATATAATCGAGAATAATGTAATCGAATATATTCGTATATAATCATCGAATAAATCGAATATAATCGAATATAATCGAATATAATCGAATATATTCGAATATAATCGAATATAATCGAATATATTTGAATATAATCGAATATACTCGAATATAATCGAATATATTCGAATATAATCGAATATATTCGAATATAATCGAATATAACAAATATAACAAATATAACAAATATAATCGAATAATATATTCGATTATCTTCGATTATATTCGATTATATTCGATTGTATTTGATTATATTCGATTATATTCGATTAAATTCTATTGTATTCGATTACAGTCGATTACATTTCTCTCGATTATATTCGATTGTATTCGATTATATTCGATTATCTTCGATTATATTCGATTATATTCGATTGTATTTGATTATATTCGATTATATTCGATTATATTCGATTATATTCGATTATATTCGATTATATTCTATTATATTCTATTATATTCGATTATACTCGATTATACATTATTACATTAATTACATTACTCTCGATTATATTCGAGTATACTCGACTATATTCGAGTATACTCGATTATATTCGATTATATTCGATTATATTCGATTATATTCAATTATACTCGATTATACATTAATTACATTACTCTCGATTATATTCGAGTATACTCGATTATATTCGAATATATTCGATTATATTCGATTATATTCGATTATATTCTATTATATTCGATTATATTCGATTATATTCGAATGTATTCGATTATATTCGATTATACTCGATTATACATTATTACATTAATTACATTACTCTCGATTATATTCGAGTATACTCGATTATATTCGAATATATTCGATTATATTCGATTATATTCGATTATATTCGATTATATTCTATTATATTCGATTATATTCGATTATATTCGATTATATTCTATTATATTCGAATATATTCGATTATATTCGATTATATTCGATTATACTCGATTACACATTATTATGGCCACCTGCTACTATGCCGCAGCGCCCCTGCTGCCAGACGGAAATGCGGCCAAATGTTTTTGCTGCTGGCTTACACTTGCGCTGTCCACGCGCGCACTTGAATTCGTAGAAGGGATGAGTTGCATACTTACACAAGTGCGCACTTACGATGGCGGTCCAGTTCCAGGTTTCCAGCAGCAGCCAGCAAGTAGGTAAAAATCTAAAAGCGGATACACGTGCTTTCACACCAAGCTAAGCGAAGAGAGACCGTACAACAGACGCCGTTAAAACGCATGAAAGAATGGGACCGCATCTCTACAAGACCGATTAATACTAGGACAACACTAATTAAAAATACCAACCGATATACACACGCTTAAAATTATCGCCACTATCGATTATCCGATAGAACCATAGAAAGACTATTTAAAAATACCAACCGATATACACACGTTTAAAATTACCGCCACTATCGATTATCCGATACTAGACCCGTTTAGTATTGGAAAATGTCATACCCGCTTTAGTGTGGAAAATCAATCAGTAATAGCCAAAAAGTAGCAGAGCACGGAAGCGTCAGAGGGATCCCAATTTTAAATTCGAAAAACATGGACACAAGCGACAGCTGCCTCTCAGAATTTTCTCCATATCGTCGGAAGAGAAAAGCAGCCCATCATCAGCGTTCTTGATGGATGACTCGTCAACGCCAAACCCAAATTTCGAATAATTTGTTTTATATTTATAAAATCTCTCCACCAAATGTAATTTCGCCAAAAATTGTTACTATATATTTTTTTTGTTAAAAATCAAAGTCCAATAAAAAGCCAGTGGCAATAGCCGCTGAAATTATTAAAAAAAAAAAAAATTGATTATATTCAATTATATTCAATTATATTCTATTGTATTCGATTGTATTCGATTATATTCGATTATATTCCATTATATTCGAT
This sequence comes from Drosophila teissieri, assembly GCF_016746235.2. NCBI lineage: Eukaryota > Metazoa > Arthropoda > Insecta > Diptera > Drosophilidae > Drosophila > Drosophila teissieri. Next base: position 121,247 of record NW_025224999.1, read on the forward strand.
TATATTCGATTATATTCGATTATATTCGATTACAGTCGATTATATTTCTCTCGATTATACTCGATTATATTCGATTATATTCGATTATATTCGATTATATTCGATTATATTTGATTATATTCGATTATATTCGATTATATTCGATTGTATTCGATTATATTCGATTATATTCGATTACAGTCGATTATACATTATTACATTAATTACATTACTCTCGATTATATTCGAGTATACTCGATTATATTCGATTATATTCGATTATATTCGATTATATTCGATTATATTCGATTATATTCGATTATATTCGATTATATTCGATTATATTCGATTATATTCGATTACAGTCGATTATATTCGATTACAGTCGATTATATTTCCCTCGATCATATTCGATCATATTCGATTATACTCGATTATATTCGATTACATTCGATTATATTCGATTATATTCGATTATATTCGATTATATTCGATTGTATTTGATTATATTCGATTATATTCGATTACAGTCGATTATATTTCTCTCGGTTATATTCGATTGTATTCGATTATATTCGATTATATTCGATTGTATTCGATTATATTCGATTATATTCGATTGTATTCGATTATATTCGATTATATTCGATTGTATTCTATTGTATTCGATTATATTCGATTATACTCGCTTATACATTATTACATTAATTACATTACTCTCGATTATATTCGATTATATTCGATTATATTCGATTGTATTCGATTATATTCGATTAAATTCGATTACAGTCGATTATATTCGATTACAGTCGATTATATTCGATTATATTTCTCTCGATTATATTCGATTATACTCGATTATATTCGATTATATTCGATTATATTCGATTATATTCGATTATATTCGATTATATTCGATTATATTCGATTATATTCGATTACAGTCGATTATATTCGATTACAGTCGATTATATTCGATTACAGTCGATTATATTTCCCTCGATCATATTCGATCATATTCGATTATACTCGATTATATTCGATTACATTCGATTTTATTCGATTATATTCGATTATATTCGATTACAGTCGATTATATTTCTCTCGATTATATTCGATTGTATTCGATTATATTCCATTATATTCGATTGTATTCGATTATATTCGATTATATTCGATTGTATTCGATTATATTCGATTATATTCGATTGTATTCGATTATATTCGATTATATTCGATTGTATTCTATTGTATTCGATTATATTCGATTATACTCGCTTATACATTATTACATTAATTACATTACTCTCGATTATATTCGATTATATTCGATTATATTCGATTGTATTCGATTATATTCGATTAAATTCGATTACAGTCAATTACAGTCGATTATATTTCTCTCGATTATATTTCTCTCGATTATATTCGATTATATTCGATTATATTCGATTATATTCGATTATATTCGATTATATTCGATTATATTCGATTATATTCGATTACAGTCGATTATATTCGATTACAGTCGATTATATTTCTCTCGATTATATTCGATTATATTCGATTATACTCGATTATATTCGATTATATTCGATTATATTCGATTATATTCGATTATATTCGATTATATTCGATTATATTCGATTATATTCGATTATATTCGATTATATTTGATTATATTCGATTATAATCGATTATGTTCGATTATATTCTTATTTATTATATTCTTATTCTATATTATATTCGAATATATTCGATTATTTTCGATAATATTCAATTTTATTCGATTATATTCGATTACAGTCGATTATATTTCTCTCGATTATATTCGATTATATTGATTATATTGATTATATTCGATTATATTCGATTATATTCGATTATATTCGATTATATTCGATTATATTCGATTGTATTTGATTGTATTCGATTATATTCGATTATATTCCATTATATTCAATTATATTCGATTACAGTCGATTATATTTCTCTCGATTATATTCGATTATACTCGATTATATTCGATTATATTCGAATGTATACGATTATATTCGATTATATTCGATTATAATCGATTATATTTCCCTCGATTATATTCGATTATGTTTGATTATATTCGATTACAGTCGATTATATTTCTCTCGATTACTGTCGATTATATTCCTCTCGATTATATTTGATTGTATTCGATTGTATTCGATTATATTCGATTATATTCCATTATATTCGATTATATTCCATTATATTCGATTATATTCGATTATATTCGATTACAGTCGATTATATTTCTCTCGATTATATTTATCTCGATTATATTCGATTAAATTCGATTATATTCGATTATATTCGATTATATTCGATTATATTCGATTATATTCGATTATATTCGATTATATTCGATTATATTCGATTATATTCGATTATATTCGTTTATATTCGATTATAATCGATTATATTCGATTACATTCGATTATATTCAATTATATTCGATTATATTCGATTATATTCGATTATAATCGATTATATTCGATTATATTCGATTATATTTGATTATATTCGATTATAATCGATTATGTTCGATTATATTCTTATTCCATATTATATTGGAATATATTCGATTATTTTCGATAATATTCAATTTTATTCGATTATATTCGATTATATTCGATTACAGTTGATTATATTTCTCTCGATTATATTCGATTAAATTCGATTATATTCGATTATATTCGATTATATTCGATTATATTCGATTATATTTGATTATATTCGATGATAATCGATTATGTTCGATTATATTCTTATTCCATATTATATTGGAATATATTCGATTATTTTCGATAATATTCAATTTTATTCGATTATATTTGATTATATTCGATTATATTCGATTATATTTGATTGTATTCGATTGTATTCGATTGTATTCGATTATATTCGATTATATTCCATTATATTCGATTATATTCGATTATATTCGATTACAGTCGATTATATTTCTCTCGATTATATTCGATTATACTCGATTATATTCGATTATATTCGATTATATTCGATTATATTCGATTACAGTCGATTATATTCGATTATATTCGATTATATTCGATTATATTCGATTATATTTGATTATATTCGATTATAATCGATTATAATCGATTATGTTCGATTATATTCTTTTTTATTATATTCTTATTCTATATTATATTCGATTATATTTGATTATATTCGATTATAATCGATTATGTTCGATTATATTCTTATTTATTATATTCTTATTCTATATTATATTCGAATATATTCGATTATATTCGATTATATTTGATTATATTCGATTACAGTCGATTATATTTTTCTCGATTATATTCGATTATACTCGATTATATTCGATTATACTCGATTATATTCGATTATATTCGATTATATTCGATTGTATTCGATTATATTCGATTATTTTCAATTGTATTCGATTATATTCGATTATATTCGATTGTATTCGATTATATTCGATTACAGTCGATTGTATTTCTCTCGATTATATTCGATTATACTCGATTATATTCGATTATATTCGATTATATTCGGTTATATTCGATTATATTCGATTATATTCGATTATATTCGATTATATTCGATTATATTCGATTATATTCGATTATATTCGATTATATTCGATTATATTCGATTATATTCGATTATATTCGATTATATTCGATTATATTCGATTACAGTCGATTATATTTCTCTCGATTATATTCGATTATACTCGATTATATTCGATTATAATCGATTATGTTCGATTATATTCGATTATATTTGATTATATTCGATTATAATCGAATATGTTCGATTATATTCTTATTTATTATATTCTTATTCAATACTATATTCGAATATATTCTACTATATTCGAATATATTCGATTGTATTCGATTATATTCGATCATATTCGATTATAATCGATTATGTTCGATTATATCCTTTTTTATTATATTCTTATTCTATATTATATTCGATTATATTCAATTATATTCGATTATATTCGATTATATTCGATTATATTCGATTATATTCGATTATACTCGATTATACATTATTACATTAATTACATTACTCTCGAGTATATTCGAGTATACTTGATTATATTCGATTATATTCGATTTTATTCGATTATATTTGTTATATTTGTTATATTCGATTATATTCGAATATATTCGATTATATTCGATTATATTCGATTATATTCGATTATATTTGATTATATTCGATTATAATCGATTATGTTCGATTATATCCTTTTTTATTATATTCTTATTCTATATTATATTCGATTATATTTGATTATATTCGATTATATTTGATTATATTCGATTATAATCGATTATATTCGATTATATTCGATTATATTCGATTATATTCGATTATATTCAATTATATTCGATTATATTCGATTATATTCGATTATATTCGATTATACTCGATTATACTCGATTATACATTATTACATTACATATACATTATTACTCTCGATTATATTCGATTATATTCGATTTTATTCGATTATATTTGTTATATTTGTTATATTTGTTATATTCGATTATATTCGAATATAATCGAATATAACAAATATAACAAATATAATCGAATAAAATCGAATATAATCGAATATAATCGAATATAATCGATTATAATCGAATATGATCGAATATAATCGAATACAATCGAATATATTCGAATATAATATTGAATAAGAATATAATAAATAAGAATATAATGTTCGATAATATTCAATTTTATTCGATTATATTCGATTATATTCGATTACAGTTGATTATATTTCTCTCGATTATATTCGATTAAATTCGATTATATTCGATTATATTCGATTATATTCGATTATATTCGATTATATTTGATTATATTCGATGATAATCGATTATGTTCGATTATATTCTTATTCCATATTATATTGGAATATATTCGATTATATTCGATTATTTTCGATAATATTCAATTTTATTCGATTATATTCGATTATATTCGATTATATTTGATTGTATTCGATTGTATTCGATTGTATTCGATTATATTCGATTGTATTCGATTATATTCGATTATATTCGATTATATTCGATTACAGTCGATTATATTTCTCTCGATTATATTCGATTATACTCGATTATATTCGATTATATTCGATTATATTCGATTATATTCGATTACAGTCGATTATATTCGATTATATTCGATTATATTCGATTATATTCGATTATATTTGATTATATTCGATTATAATCGATTATAATCGATTATGTTCGATTATATTCTTTTTTATTATATTCTTATTCTATATTATATTCGATTATATTTGATTATATTCGATTATAATCGATTATGTTCGATTATATTCTTATTTATTATATTCTTATTCTATATTATATTCGAATATATTCGATTATATTCGATTATATTTGATTATATTCGATTACAGTCGATTATATTTTTCTCGATTATATTCGATTATACTCGATTATATTCGATTATACTCGATTATATTCGATTATATTCGATTATATTCGATTGTATTCGATTATATTCGATTATTTTCAATTGTATTCGATTATATTCGATTATATTCGATTGTATTCGATTATATTCGATTACAGTCGATTGTATTTCTCTCGATTATATTCGATTATACTCGATTATATTCGATTATATTCGATTATATTCGGTTATATTCGATTATATTCGATTATATTCGATTATATTCGATTATATTCGATTATATTCGATTATATTCGATTATATTCGATTATATTCGATTATATTCGATTATATTCGATTATATTCGATTACAGTCGATTATATTTCTCTCGATTATATTCGATTATACTCGATTATATTCGATTATAATCGATTATGTTCGATTATATTCGATTATATTTGATTATATTCGATTATAATCGAATATGTTCGATTATATTCTTATTTATTATATTCTTATTCAATACTATATTCGAATATATTCTACTATATTCGAATATATTCGATTGTATTCGATTATATTCGATCATATTCGATTATAATCGATTATGTTCGATTATATCCTTTTTTATTATATTCTTATTCTATATTATATTCGATTATATTCAATTATATTCGATTATATTCGATTATATTCGATTATATTCGATTATATTCGATTATACTCGATTATACATTATTACATTAATTACATTACTCTCGAGTATATTCGAGTATACTTGATTATATTCGATTATATTCGATTTTATTCGATTATATTTGTTATATTTGTTATATTCGATTATATTCGAATATATTCGATTATATTCGATTATATTCGATTATATTCGATTATATTTGATTATATTCGATTATAATCGATTATGTTCGATTATATCCTTTTTTATTATATTCTTATTCTATATTATATTCGATTATATTTGATTATATTCGATTATATTTGATTATATTCGATTATAATCGATTATATTCGATTATATTCGATTATATTCGATTATATTCGATTATATTCAATTATATTCGATTATATTCGATTATATTCGATTATATTCGATTATACTCGATTATACTCGATTATACATTATTACATTACATATACATTATTACTCTCGATTATATTCGATTATATTCGATTTTATTCGATTATATTTGTTATATTTGTTATATTTGTTATATTCGATTATATTCGAATATAATCGAATATAACAAATATAACAAATATAATCGAATAAAATCGAATATAATCGAATATAATCGAATATAATCGATTATAATCGAATATGATCGAATATAATCGAATACAATCGAATATATTCGAATATAATATTGAATAAGAATATAATAAATAAGAATATAATCGAACATATTCGATTATAATCGAATATAATCAAATATAATCGAATATAATCGAACATAATCGATTATAATCGAATAAAATCGAATATAATCGAATATAATCAAGTATACTCGAATATACTCGAGAGTAATGTAATTAATGTAATAATGTATAATCGAGTATAATCGAATATAATCGAATATAATCGAATATAATCGAATATAATTGAATATAATCGAATATAATATAGAATAAGAATATAATAAAAAAGGATATAATCGAACATAATCGATTATAATCGAATATGATCGAATATAATCGAATACAATCGAATATATTCGAATATAGTAGAATATATTCGAATATAATATTGAATAAGAATATAATAAATAAGAATATAATCGAACATATTCGATTATAATCGAATATAATCAAATATAATCGAATATAATCGAACATAATCGATTATAATCGAATATAATCGAGTATAATCGAATATAATCGAGAGAAATATAATCGACTGTAACCGAATATAATCGAATATAATCGAATATAATCGAATATAATCGAACATAATCGATTATAATCGAATATAATCGAGTATAATCGAATATAATCGAGAGAAATATAATCGACTGTAATCGAATATAATCGAATATAATCGAATATAATCGAATATAATCGAATATAATCGAATATAATCGAATATAATCGAATATAACCGAATATAATCGAATATAATCGAATATAATCGAGTATAATCGAATATAATCGAGAGAAATACAATCGACTGTAATCGAATATAATCGAATACAATCGAATATAATCGAATATAATCGAATACAATTGAAAATAATCGAATATAATCGAATACAATCGAATATAATCGAATATAATCGAATATAATCGAGTATAATCGAATATAATCGAGTATAATCGAATATAATCGAGAGAAATATAATCGACTGTAATCGAATATAATCAAATATAATCGAATATAATCGAATATATTCGAATATAATATAGAATAAGAATATAATAAATAAGAATATAATCGAACATAATCGATTATAATCGAATATAATCAAATATAATCGAATATAATATAGAATAAGAATATAATAAAAAAGAATATAATCGAACATAATAGATTATAATCGATTATAATCGAATATAATCAAATATAATCAAATATAATCGAATATAATCGAATATAATCGACTGTAATCGAATATAATCGAATATAATCGAATATAATCGAGTATAATCGAATATAATCGAGAGAAATATAATCGACTGTAATCGAATATAATCGAATATAATCGAATATAATGGAATATAATCGAATATAATCGAATACAATCGAATACAATCGAATACAATCAAATATAATCGAATATAATCGAATATAATCAAATATAATCGAATAAAATTGAATATTATCGAAAATAATCGAATATATTCCAATATAATATGGAATAAGAATATAATCGAACATAATCGATTATCATCGAATATAATCAAATATAATCGAATATAATCGAATATAATCGAATATAATCGAATATAATCGAATATAATCGAATATAATCGAATTTAATCGAATATAATCGAGAGAAATATAATCAACTGTAATCGAATATAATCGAATATAATCGAATAAAATTGAATATTATCGAAAATAATCGAATATATTCCAATATAATATGGAATAAGAATATAATCGAACATAATCGATTATAATCGAATATAATCAAATATAATCGAATATAATCGAATATAATCGATTATAATCGAATATAATCGAATATAATCGAATATAATCGAATATAATCGAATATAATCGAATATAATCGATTATAATCGAATATAAACGAATATAATCGAATATAATCGAATATAATCGAATATAATCGAATATAATCGAATATAATCGAATTTAATCGAATATAATCGAGATAAATATAATCGAGAGAAATATAATCGACTGTAATCGAATATAATCGAATATAATCGAATATAATGGAATATAATCGAATATAATGGAATATAATCGAATATAATCGAATACAATCGAATACAATCAAATATAATCGAGAGGAATATAATCGACAGTAATCGAGAGAAATATAATCGACTGTAATCGAATATAATCAAACATAATCGAATATAATCGAGGGAAATATAATCGACTGTAATCGAATATAATCAAATATAATCGAATATAATCGAATATAATCGAATATAATCGAGTATAATCGAATATAATCGAGAGAAATATAATCGACTGTAATCGAATATAATTGAATATAATGGAATATAATCGAATATAATCGAATACAATCAAATACAATCGAATATAATCGAATATAATCGAATATAATCGAATATAATCGAATATAATCGAATATAATCGAATATAATCGAATATAATCGAATATAATCGAATATAATCGAATATAATCGAGAGAAATATAATCGACTGTAATCGAATATAATCGAATAAAATTGAATATTATCGAAAATAATCGAATATATTCGAAAATAATATAGAATAAGAATATAATAAATAAGAATATAATCGAACATAATCGATTATAATCGAATATAATCAAATATAATCGAATATAATCGAATATAATCGAATATAATCGAATATAATCGAATATAATCGAATATAATCGAATATAATCGAATATAATCGAATATAATCGAATATAATCGACTGTAATCGAATATAATCGAATATAATCGAATATAATCGAATATAATCGAATATAATCGAATATAATCGAGTATAATCGAATATGATCGAATATGATCGAGGGAAATATAATCGACTGTAATCGAATATAATCGACTGTAATCGAATATAATCGAATATAATCGAATATAATCGAATATAATCGAGTATAATCGAATATAATCGAGAGAAATATAATCGAATATAATCGACTGTAATCGAATATAATCGACTGTAATCGAATTTAATCGAATATAATCGAATACAATCGAATATAATCGAATATAATCGAATATAATCGAGAGTAATGTAATTAATGTAATAATGTATAAGCGAGTATAATCGAATATAATCGAATACAATAGAATACAATCGAATATAATCGAATATAATCGAATACAATCGAATATAATCGAATATAATCGAATACAATCGAATATAATCGAATATAATCGAATATAATCGAATACAATCGAATATAATGGAATATAATCGAATACAATCGAATATAATCGAGAGAAATATAATCGACTGTAATCGAATATAATCGAATATAATCGAATAAAATCGAATGTAATCGAATATAATCGAGTATAATCGAATATGATCGAATATGATCGAGGGAAATATAATCGACTGTAATCGAATATAATCGACTGTAATCGAATATAATCGAATATAATCGAATATTATCGAATATAATCGAGTATAATCGAATATAATCGAGAGAAATATAATCGAATATAATCGACTGTAATCGAATATAATCGAATTTAATCGAATATAATCGAATACAATCGAATATAATCGAATATAATCGAGAGTAATGTAATTAATGTAATAATGTATAAGCGAGTATAATCGAATATAATCGAATACAATAGAATACAATCGAATATAATCGAATACAATCGAATATAATCGAATATAATCGAATACAATCGAATATAATCGAATATAATCGAATACAATCGAATATAATCGAGAGAAATATAATCGACTGTAATCGAATATAATCGAATATAATCAAATACAATCGAATATAATCGAATATAATCGAATATAATCGAATATAATCGAATATAATCGAATATAATCGAATATAATCGAATATAATCGAATATAATCGAGTATAATCGAATATAATCGAGAGAAATTCAATCGACTGTAATCGAATATAATCGAGTATAAACGAATATAATCGAATATAATCGAATATAATCGAATATAATCGAATATAATCGAATATAATCGAATATAATCGAATAAAATCGAGTATACTCGAATATAATCGAGAGTAATGTAATTAATGTAATTAATGTAATAATGTGTAATCGAGTATAATCGAATATAATCGAATATAATCGAATATATTCGAATATAATAGAATATAATCGAATATAATCGAATATAATCGAATATAATAGAATATAATCGAATATAATCGAATATAATCGAATATATTCGAATATAATCGAGTATACTCGAATATAATCGAGAGTAATGTAATTAATGTAATAATGTATAATCGAGTATAATCGAATATAATCGAATATATTCGAATATAATCGAATATAATAGAATATAATCGAATATAATCGAATATAATCGAATATAATCGAATATATTCGAATATAATCGAGTATACTCGAATATAATCGAGTATACTCGAATATAATCGAGAGTAATGTAATTAATGTATAATCGAGTATAATTGAATATAATAGAATATAATAGAATATAATCGAATATAATCGAATATAATCGAATATAATCGAATATAATCGAATATAATCGAGTATACTCGAATATAGTCGAGTATACTCGAATATAATCGAGAGTAATGTAATTAATGTAATAATGTATAATCGAGTATAATCGAATATAATAGAATATAATAGAATATAATCGAATATAATCGAATATAATCGAATATAATCGAATATAATCAAATACAATCGAATATAATCGAATATAATCGAAGATAATCGAATATAATCGAATACAATCGAATATAATCGAGAGAAATGTAATCGACTGTAATCGAATATAATCGAATACAATAGAATTTAATCGAATATAATCGAATATAATCAAATACAATCGAATATAATCGAATATAATCGAAGATAATCGAATATAATCGAATATAATAGAATAATCGAATATAATCGAATATAATCGAGTATAATCGAATATAATCGAGAGAAATATAATCGACTGTAATCGAATATAATCGAATACAATCGAATATAATCGAATATAATCGAATATAATCAAATATAATCGAATATAATCGAATATAATCGAATATAATCGAATATAATCGAGTATAATCGAGAGAAATATAATCGACTGTAATCGAATATAATCGAATATAATCGAATATAATCGAATATAATGGAATATAATCGAATATAATCGAATACAATCGAATACAATAGAATATAATTGAATATAATTGAATATAATCAATTTTTTTTTTTTTTAATAATTTCAGCGGCTATTGCCACTGGCTTTTTATTGGACTTTGATTTTTAACAAAAAAAATATATAGTAACAATTTTTGGCGAAATTACATTTGGTGGAGAGATTTTATAAATATAAAACAAATTATTCGAAATTTGGGTTTGGCGTTGACGAGTCATCCATCAAGAACGCTGATGATGGGCTGCTTTTCTCTTCCGACGATATGGAGAAAATTCTGAGAGGCAGCTGTCGCTTGTGTCCATGTTTTTCGAATTTAAAATTGGGATCCCTCTGACGCTTCCGTGCTCTGCTACTTTTTGGCTATTACTGATTGATTTTCCACACTAAAGCGGGTATGACATTTTCCAATACTAAACGGGTCTAGTATCGGATAATCGATAGTGGCGGTAATTTTAAACGTGTGTATATCGGTTGGTATTTTTAAATAGTCTTTCTATGGTTCTATCGGATAATCGATAGTGGCGATAATTTTAAGCGTGTGTATATCGGTTGGTATTTTTAATTAGTGTTGTCCTAGTATTAATCGGTCTTGTAGAGATGCGGTCCCATTCTTTCATGCGTTTTAACGGCGTCTGTTGTACGGTCTCTCTTCGCTTAGCTTGGTGTGAAAGCACGTGTATCCGCTTTTAGATTTTTACCTACTTGCTGGCTGCTGCTGGAAACCTGGAACTGGACCGCCATCGTAAGTGCGCACTTGTGTAAGTATGCAACTCATCCCTTCTACGAATTCAAGTGCGCGCGTGGACAGCGCAAGTGTAAGCCAGCAGCAAAAACATTTGGCCGCATTTCCGTCTGGCAGCAGGGGCGCTGCGGCATAGTGCAGGTGGCCATAATAATGTGTAATCGAGTATAATCGAATATAATCGAATATAATCGAATATATTCGAATATAATAGAATATAATCGAATATAATCGAATATAATCGAATATAATAGAATATAATCGAATATAATCGAATATAATCGAATATAATCGAATATATTCGAATATAATCGAGTATACTCGAATATAATCGAGAGTAATGTAATTAATGTAATAATGTATAATCGAGTATAATCGAATATAATCGAATATATTCGAATATAATCGAATATAATCGAATATAATAGAATATAATCGAATATAATCGAATATAATCGAATATAATCGAATATATTCGAATATAATCGAGTATACTCGAATATAATCGAGTATACTCGAATATAATCGAGAGTAATGTAATTAATGTATAATCGAGTATAATTGAATATAATAGAATATAATCGAATATAATCGAATATAATCGAGTATACTCGAATATAGTCGAGTATACTCGAATATAATCGAGAGTAATGTAATTAATGTAATAATGTATAATCGAGTATAATCGAATATAATAGAATATAATAGAATATAATCGAATATAATCGAATATAATCGAATATAATCGAATATAATCAAATACAATCGAATATAATCGAATATAATCGAAGATAATCGAATATAATCGAATACAATCGAATATAATCGAGAGAAATGTAATCGACTGTAATCGAATACAATAGAATTTAATCGAATATAATCGAATATAATCAAATACAATCGAATATAATCGAATATAATCGAAAATAATCGAATATAATCGAATATAATAGAATAATCGAATATAATCGAATATAATCGAGTATAATCGAATATAATCGAGTATAATCGAATATAATCGAGAGAAATATAATCGACTGTAATCGAATATAATCGAATATAATCGAATACAATCGAATATAATCGAATATAATCGAATATAATCAAATATAATCGAATATAATCGAATATAATCGAATATAATCGAATATAATCGAATATAATCGAATATAATCGAGTATAATCGAGAGAAATATAATCGACTGTAATCGAATATAATCAAGAGAAATATAATCGACTGTAATCGAATATAATCGAATACAATCGAATATAATCGAGAGTAATGTAATAATGTATAAGCGAGTATAATCGAATATAATCGAATATAATCGAATACAATAGAATACAATCGAATATAATCGAATATAATCGAATACAATCGAATATAATCGAATATAATCGAATACAATCGAATATAATCGAATACAATCGAATATAATCGAGAGAAATATAATCGACTGTAATCGAATATAATCGAGAGAAATATAATCGACTGTAATCGAATATAATCAAATATAATCGAATATATTCGAATATAATATAGAATAAGAATATAATAAATAAGAATATAATCGAACATAATCGATTATAATCGAATATAATCGAATATAATCGAATATAATCGAATTTAATCGAATATAATCGAGAGAAATATAATCGAGAGAAATATAATCGACTGTAATCGAATATAATCGAATATAATCGAATATAATGGAATATAATCGAATATAATGGAATATAATCGAATATAATCGAATACAATCGAATACAATCAAATATAATCGAGAGGAATATAATCGACAGTAATCGAGAGAAATATAATCGACTGTAATCGAATATAATCAAATATAATCGAATATAATCGAATATAATCGAGTATAATCGAATATAATCGAGAGAAATATAATCGACTGTAATCGAATATAATCGAATATAATCGAATATAATCGAATATAATCGAGTATAATCGAATATGATCGAGGGAAATATAATCGACTGTAATCGAATATAATCGACTGTAATCGAATATAATCGAATATAATCGAATATAATCGAATATAATCGAGTATAATCGAATATAATCGAATATAATCGAATATAATCGAATATAATCGAATATAATCGAGAGAAATATAATCGAATATAATCGACTGTAATCGAATATAATCGACTGTAATCGAATATAATCGAATATAATCGAATACAATCGAATATAATCGAATATAATCGAGAGTAATGTAATAATGTATAAGCGAGTATAATCGAATATAATCGAATATAATCGAATACAATAGAATACAATCGAATATAATCGAATATAATCGAATACAATCGAATATAATCGAATATAATCGAATACAATCGAATATAATCGAATACAATCGAATATAATCGAGAGAAATATAATCGACTGTAATCGACTGTAATCGAATATAATCGAATATAATCGAATATAATCAAATACAATCGAATATAATCGAATATAATTGAATATAATTGAATATAATCGAATAAAATTGAATATTATCGAAAATAATCGAATATATTCGAAAATAATATAGAATAAGAATATAATAAATAAGATTATAATCGAACATAATCGATTATAATCGAATATAATCAAATATAATCGAATATAATCGAGAGAAATATAATCGACTGTAATCGAATATAATCGAATATAATCGAGTATAATCGAATATGATCGAGGGAAATATAATCGACTGTAATCGAATATAATCGACTGTAATCGAATATAATCGAATATAATCGAATATAATCGAATATAATCGAATATAATCGAGTATAATCGAATATAATCGAGAGAAATATAATCGAATATAATCGACTGTAATCGAATATAATCGACTGTAATCGAATATAATCGACTGTAATCGAATATAATCGAATATAATCGAATACAATCGAATATAATCGAGAGTAATGTAATATTGTATAAGCGAGTATAATCGAATATAATCGAATATAATCGAATATAATCGAATACAATAGAATACAATCGAATATAATCGAATATAATCG